>NW_015150872.1:473465-500418 GCF_000732505.1 Cyprinodon variegatus | reverse complement strand
CATGATACTGATTAAGAGTCATCAATGATCATATAGGTAGTTTTCCCACTCAGCCACAGTCTTTCTGGGAAAAAATATAGATATAAATCAGTGTATCTTATTTTTCATATATTTTCATTTTCTCTGTTTTGTAGTTTAGCCAAAAGCTGTTGACCTAAAGAAGAGTTAGTCTGAAAAAGCTCTAAAATCCTTAGTATTTCTTCCATTTAATCTGCTTTTAACTAAATGGTTATTTTTTTAACCCTATAGCAGAAAAACAGCTACTGTTTGGAAATAAAAGTGAATTAGGGTAAAGCCCTAAGACATCAAGATTTTCAGTTTCAAAGGCAACCTTGGTTATCATTAATCACTGACAGAGATAATTCAACTAGGTAAAAGCAGTCTACTTTTTTTGGAGTCCTTTAACCTTTAATATTCTAATAGAAATTTGTCCTTTTATTGTTCTATCGTATCTATTGAAAATCTACAATGAAGTTATTTTCAAGTCGTAATCAAGGACAATAATTTCTCCATTCATTAACTGCATCCTAAGGCAGGAAAGAGAAATTAGGGTAAAGCTCTGAATAAAAACATCTTTATTCACCAAAGTCACTTTAAAAGTCTATTTTTTTTAATTGACTTATATAATGTTATATAATCTTCATCCTAATCAGATCTTACTCCAAATAACAAATCATTGGGTCAAGGTCTACAGTAAAAGACAAAGATAGTACATTTTTATAGCCAAATCTTAACTTTATTTTGTGTTTAGGCGGCTTTCATGTGGTTTTATAGACAATAAAAAACCTTTAAACAGTTTACAGATACTTTTTGATTAACAGTAAACTTTCACAGCACCATCCAGAATGTCACTCCAGATCAAATGTGTTTCTTTCTCTGCTGCAGAAGAACTTGCAAAACACTCCCAATACTCCAACCTGCAGTGTTTTTATTAAATCGAGTTTAAAACAATCCTAAATTTAAAGATAAATACTTTTAGCTGAGCCAGTAACTATCATAGATACTACTAACAAACTATTAATGTTCTGTAAATTCTGGGGGGGTTTTTTCAATCAAAGTCCATTATTTATTCTAAAGACCAACTTTCCCTGTAGAGGTATTATGTGATAAGAACCAAGCTTTAAAATTGGAAAGCCAAGAGACTTTTCCTTTGCAGTGGATCTGACTAACTATAAATACCAGGCAGTTACAGGGATTTCACCTACAACATCATCCTGTCAGGGTTCTACCCTCTGTTTGGGTTTATTCTTAGTTTCTTTGCATTTGTTTTCTATCAGTGTTTAGTTTTTGAGTTACCCTCTGTTGCCCGTTTGTGCTTGTTTCCTTTCCTCTTGGCTTCCTTCTAGTTGGTTCCACCCACCCCTGCTCCCAATCTGCTGATTAGCCTGTCTTGGTTCAGTCTCCCCATATATACACCACCTCTACAGTCATTCATTACTGTTTTGTTATTCCCTCATCTCTGGCTTCCTACATGAGTTTTCTCTGATTTAATCTTATTTTTGGCTCTCAGTATTTTGGATTTTTGTATTTCTGCCTGTTAAATCTGCAAGACTCATCTCTGAAAAACCTCCACCCAACCTTGACACATCCAGACAATTTTTCACATAAAGAGAGAGAATTGTTTGTTAATGAAGCTGAAATAAAATTGCCAGTTGAAGCAACATTTTATCGTATCACAGTATATCATGAACAGGATGGTAAGATACATAAAAACAGGTCTCAAAAGTTAAAATTTTCCTAACGTGTGACTGTGTGTGTGAATGGTTGTTTGTCCTGTTTGTCTCTGTGTTGCCCTGCGATGGACTGGCGACCTGTCCAGGGTGTTCCCTGCCTCTCGTCCGTAGACAGCTGGAGATAGGCCCCCTCGGCGACCCCGCTTGGGATAAAGCATGTCAGAAAATGGATGGATGGATGGATGGAAGAAGCTCCACAAAACCTGGTGGCCTCTGCCACACTATGAAACACTAAGAACTGTGGAAAGTATTAACAGCAGGATTGTCAAAAATAAATGGGAAAACACATATGCTGGTTTTCAGCATGTTAGATTATTCAGCTGAAATAAAAGATGATATCATAGGATACTTACTTGTACCAGAGGTGAACATAGGTATATGAAATGCCTGCACTTATATAGCACTTTTTCAAGTCAGAGGTCTTGACCAAAGCGCTTTACATTACATTCAGTCATTCACACACACATTCACTGATGGTGGTGAGATACATTATTACCACAGCTGTCCTGGGGCTTACTGACAGAAGCAAGGCTGCTGTACACTGGCACCACCACTCTGACACAACATCAGCAGGCAATGAAGGTGAAGTGTCTTGCCTAAGCCAGAGCCAGGGCTCGATCCACCAACCCTCCGTTTGCAGGGCAAATTCCTGCACCTGACGCCACTGTCACCCATAAGAGACCCATATGTTCCCGCTATTGTCAGTTTGCACACAAACAACTAAGAAAATCCAGAGGACAACTGTCAAACAAGTTGGAAACAAATCAATCATTAGAATCTGAACCTGTAAAATAGAAATCCCTTAACTGCGAGCAGACAGTGGAACTGTCCTCCACAGTCCTTAGCAGAGGGGACAAAATTTGGGGATATGTTATTTTCTCTGAAGGTGTAAGGGCGAAGTGCTATTAAACTGAGGATCTATTTTAATTTCTTATCGTCTGATTAACTCCTTCCCAACCATGCAAAGATAACAAAAAATAGATACGGTTCTTAAACTGGCAGAGCAAGCACTGAAAAAAATATTTAGATACGGTTTTTTGAATAACTATCGGTAAACCAGTATTAGTTTATCTCTGCAAAAATAGTAATTTTTGAATAACACCAGCATCTTATTTTCCTTTATCTATTGTTAGATATATGTTGTTTTAGAATGAAACTGATATTTTCCAGTAGTTAATGCAGTTTTAAGGTAAAATGAAAATTATTTGTCCGGTTAGTGATGTGCATCACCTTTGAGGATGGGGAGTGTACCATCACTGTTGTAAACATACTGTATGAATGGGTTAAATAGGTTTTATATTTGACAGAAGATAAGAATTTACCTTTGCTCGTTGACTTAGAGAAATATCTGACAAAACGATTTCCCCAGTATCTGTGCATTTTCCTGAATAAATTATGTCAACTTAAAAGTTTAAATGTTATTGTAGTTTTATAAAATGTTGCTTCAACAAAATGCTGCTTGTAAAAACTACTGTGTCTAACTGCACAGTAGGTGAGTTTGCATATTATTGACAAGATTTATCACATATGTTAGGTCAATCAATAACTCGTTGAGTAGGCATGCACGGTATGCATATCATTTTTATCTCCCCAACTTTACAATTGCTGGAAGGTAATGAAGTTTATAGACTTTTTTAACCTAATTTCTTTGGAATATTAATATTTTAATGATGCATCCTCTTTCACTCTCTTGACTTGCATACCAGCTTACCTCTTTCTTTGTGGCTGCACACTGTAAACCTTCAAACCTTAAATGAAGCCCTCTTCTAGGTGCCTTTCTTGAAGAGAAATCTCATGATGTGCTGAGGCATTACTAACACACAAATGTGAGTGTGTCAAAGAAGGTGTATAAATGTTTTGCAGCTGCTGAGCAGTGAAGTTGGCCGTCAGCACATTCTTACTTCACACACTGGACTGAGCTGTCATAGGGTGAGTCTTTAGAAGTATTTTATTGCATCTTTCATAAAGTAAAGGTAATCTTTTTTTAGAAGCAGTTACCACTTAGCAACCTAGTTTACTGTCTTTACAGCTAAGGTGTAAATAAAACAATGTCAGTCTTGGTTATTAAAAATTTACAAACCTTTCACAATGCTTGTGAAAAAAGGTTTTATGCAATGTTTTTAAATTCTTGTGCCACAGGCTTATTCATATATATATTGCTAGAAACAGTAAAAAAATAAAACATAAAATAAAAAACTCAAATTAGGTAGGAAAAATAAAGTCATGGAGTAACTTTGCATAATTTCATGTTTATAAACGTACATTAAACAGGTTTAATAGTTCTGAAGATTTTGATAAGTCATTTGTTTTAGAGCATGTGCACATTTGTCAGAAGTTGCATAAAAAATATAAAAGTACATTTTATGCTGTCAAACATAAACATTTTCTCCCTTTTCTTTACTCTCACTTTTTTGACATTTTAATATCATCTCAAGAGTATTTTTTGTACTATTTATGCCTTAATTAACAAGCAGCTTTTATCTTTCTTTGCAGAATATATATATATTATAAAAAAACGATGTTGTTTTAATTGTTCAGTTGTGATAAACTCCCTAAATCTGACGAGAAACAGATAGTTTTGCTTATCTCAGTTTTTTTTCTCATTAACAAATACTGGATGCCTTTTTCTAAACTCAGCCATTGAGTGAATAGCAGTAGTTTTCAATATTTTTTTTTCTTTGTTGTTTTTAATAAACTATATCTAAAAAATACACTACTACTACTTTATTTATCATCCTCTATGCTAAAACCTTTACATATAACAGATTTCAACCTGTTATATGAAGTTTTGGATGTTGTTAGAAAAATTAAAGTTAAATCAAATTTGCTGTGATGTTAAAACCCCTATGGGGTCATTTGGTGATTCAAAATGCATGGAAGATGGATGAAGTCCAGGCATTATTTTATTGTAACGTGTAAACATGTTCATAGTGAGATATTTCTCATTCACCATGTCGGTCACTGGTATAATCAAATCAACTCAATCAAATCAAAATTGTATTCACAATGCACCTTACATAACACTAGACACCAAAGAGCTGAATGGCAGAATAAAAATATGAGATAACATTCCAATCATGAAAGTAAAGCACAACACAATATTCTTCTTCTTGGGCTGGACTCCTCCTCCAGCTTCTCTGGGGAGGCTGTTTAAGGAATGCATCCAGCCATAAGATAAGAGCAATAAAAACTAAAATCAAATTACACAATGCAAAATATGCTATAATTGATTTATTAATCATGCTCTCAGTATTTAAACTCAGTGTTACAGGATGTGTTTTTTTTTTTTTTTTTCAAAGAGATATGAATTCATTAAGAGTTTTAAAAGACCTTACAGAAAGAGGAACCTGTTCCAGTGTTTGGGGGGTTGAAGCTAAAAATGGCGTGTTTCGTTTTACCACAAATCGGTTCCTAGGAATTATGGAGAGCATCTTTAGATCTCTGAACTCTACTTGGACAATAACTATTAGCTCAGATTAGCTGAGAAATATAAGGAGTCCGACCGTTTAAATATTTAAAAACCAAGAGAAATATGTCAAAAACTATTTTAAGATAAGAATTTAGCCAGTGAAGAGAATGTTAAATTTGAACAATGTGCTAACATTGTCTTGTTTCTATTAATAAGTGGGCATCTGAATTATGAACCAGTTGGAGACAGGAGAGACTGGTCAATACCACTAAAAAGGGAGATACAGTAGTCCAGTCTAGAAAAGAATGACCCTTTCAGGGCCTCACAGAGAAGATAAAGCTTGATTTTTCTAATTAACTTCAGATAATGATAAATCAAACAGTCTACTGTCCTGACTGCCCTTTAAAGTTAATTTGCAGAATGACCCAAATAAAAGAACAGTTTGACATACCAAGAATTAAACAGTGCTGCTGGAAGTTTTCCCCAACAAACTTACCTCATTTTCATCCAATCAATAAGTGTTTTAGCATTTTTTACCACTGTTGCAGAATTTCATTGTGTTTGGCTCTACCAGAGTTTAATGGGGAATCAATCTGTTTAACAAAAAAAAACACACATTTTATTCCCAGTGCCAGCAAAAAGATGGAAAATAAAATGGGACCTGAAAAGGAGCATTGAGGTACCCTGCCTCAGTGGGACATAAACCATTTCAGTGCTGTGTACTTAACACCGACACACTGCTCCAGTTAACATAGTAAAACCTCATGATTGACTCTGTCAATGTAATGTAAATCCCTTTATTGTACTGCAATGGGAAAGTTCACTCTCTGCATTTAACCCATCCACTTGGGAACTAGTGGGCTGCCACTGTGCGGCGCATGGGGAGCAGTGTGGGGTTAAGGGTTTTGCTCAGGAACAGAGTGGAGGCTGTGGTGATCAAACCGGGTACTTGCAACCTTCTCAGAGCACAATTGCAGTGGCAGCAGTGAGATCAATAAGAAGAAAAGAAAATGCATTAAATAAAATATAACACACTGTTAGAGTGATAATTATAAAATTATTGTGTGGACATATGAAACATTGAAAGAAAGAAGATGCTACATTTCTATCCTGTGATTCAATCAGAAGGGTCATAAACTTTTATGACCTGCATCCAGCATCCACACGGTTGTGTGACTTCCATCCAGTAAGATGGTCATCTTATGACCTGCATCCTGCCAGATAATCATTACTGAGTTCTCTGTTTAAGACACGCCCTATTATGTTGTAAACTGTTAATAAAAGGCTTTGCTGTGAAGGGATCTGGGAGAAAAGGTGCTATTTCTGAGCCAGTAGCTTCTCTCCCCTAGTGCAGAGGTTGACAACATCCCTGTCTGTGTTTGATCATTTCGTCCTCTTAATCTTTTAAACTTACATTTCTCTGGATTAAAACCCAACACACACATCAGAAGAACCAGAGTTATAGGTTAAAAGCAAATCGTTGTACACCCTTAGAGGAAAGAACATTATGGTCCAAGTTGTTCTTTTTAAGAAGACATCTTTTAACAGTTTAAAAGCAGCTAACCTAAGATGAGAGGTATTAACAAAAAGTGACCCATTAACCAACAGGACTAAAAATCTTTCAGGGTCACCTGCACAGGATGAAGGTCTCGGATGCAAAACTATTTCAGAATCTGAGAAATAGTCAGAAGGTCAAAACATCTGAGAAAAAGCTGGAGAAGCAAGCAGAATGACTAGATTGGTATTGTAAAAAAAAAAAGCCTTAAAGACTTTTATAAATATATATTTTTTAACTCTTTCACACATGGCAAAATTATTTAGTAAAGAAAAACGCTGCCAAATAGTAGCACTGTTCATGTTACCAAAGACCAAAGTAAAGTGGCCAGTTAACCTAACATGCAGACTTTCAGATAGTGAAAGGAAACAGGAGTAACAGGGAGAAGCCATGCATGTACACGGAGACCATACAAAAGGCTCGGGAATTCAAACCTGGACTTTATTCTTGAGGGGCAACAGTGCTGGAATCTTTTCCACTTGTATTTTTGTTTATTTTATATTTAAAAGTTCTCATTAAAGTATCAATTGTCTGCTGAGATTTTAAGACAAGGTATTTTTTGTGTAATCCAGACGGTGAACGTAGCACCAGCTTACAGTAACTACTCAGAAGGTAGAGGGGACACTTAAGCACAAATAAACAAATCTGCTGTGAACTAAAGCCATTAACGAAATATTTTTTTCTATTTTCATAACTTCCTTTGACAGATCAGCAGATTTGGATCAGGAGAGAGGAATCAAAATTCAGAAATGGAGGAGCATTCTGACAGTAAGCCATCCCATCCTGGGTTTGTATTGGCTGACTACGCTGTCTTTGCTGCCATGTTGTTAGTTTCCATGGGGATTGGTCTTTTCCAAGCCATGAAGAAACAACGAAGAGATGCAACAGCTGATGCCTTCTTCACCGGGGGTCGGAGCATGCCAGCTGTGCCTGTTGGTCTGTCGCTCTGTGCCAGCTTCATGTCAGCAGTCCAAGTTCTAGGGGTTCCCTCAGAGGGGCTTCGCTTTGGCTTCAAATTCCTCTACATGTGCCTCGGACAAAGCATCAGCTCCCTGCTGACAGCTTACCTGTTCATGCCAGTTTTCTTTCGACTGGGCATCACCAGCACCAATCAGGTCACAATGAGTCCTCAGTTTCTGCAAGTTATTTCATAAAGTGAGCAGGAATGTGTTGTATTATTATGAGTTAAAAGACATTAAACTAGATAATTAGATAAGAATAATAGCTTCTCTTTTGCTTGTTCTCCTGAAAATGAACTGCTTGATAGTTTCTTTTGTGTTTGTAATTTAAACAGCTCTGACACATACCCTACTTTCCAGCTTGATATTAAATTACAGAACAGAAGGATGTCTCTCCAGCTGATTAAATTCCCCTGTAGCTCTTTGACACAGCTTAATATGCTTAGTGAGGAAGGATGAGGACTTGTTTTACTCTGATGTTCTGACTCAAACCATCTGCCTGCTACAGTATCTAAAGATGAGGTTTGGCAGAGGGATGCAGCTGCTGGGAAGCATCCAGTTTCTTCTTGCAACAGTAGGAGCAACCTTTTTCTACTCTCTCATATCCCTGCTACCGTATAGAATATTACATTAAGGGGTTTTATTACTTGTACATGAAAGAGTACAGATTTAATTTTGTATAAAGATGTACTTGTAATTTATTTCTCTTTCTTAGCTGCTTTACACTGGGATTGTCATCTATGCACCAGCTTTGATCTTAAATCAAGGTACAAAAGTGAAATTTGCTTTGTGTGAAAAAAAAAGGATATTTTCAATCATTTAAGAGCAAATCTCTAATATTTCCAGATCTTATATGGTTTCTGCTGGATCTCAGTATTAATTTTGAAATAATGAATTAATCAAAAATATTAGTTGTCTGAAAAAAGGAAATTTTTAAACTGATTATGAAATCCATTTGCAGCCACTGGACTCAGTATCTGGGTGTCTCTCTTTTCCACGGGGATCATTTGCACCATGTACACAACACTGGTAAGAAAAAGAAGGTATTCTTTGATGGTATGAATACTTATTTAAAAAGGTTTATTGCATCTTTTTTTATGTTTTCATGATTTTTTATCCAAGAAATTTGTTTAGGGGTTTCTTGCATTGCAGAATATATGTCACATTAAATGTGGAAAAGTTGTGCATAAAAACCATTACATTGATTGTGGTTAATGAAGAGAATTAAAAGTCTCAGGCTGCTCAGTGACGCAGTGAGTAGCACTGCTGCCTTGCAGCAAGAAGGTTCTGGGTTTGATTCCTGGCCTGGGGTCTTTCTGCATGGAGTTAGCATGTTCTCCCTGAGCATGTGTGGGTGCTCTCCACGTACTCTGGCTTCCTCCCACAGTCCAAAAAAACAAAAATGACTGTTAGGTTAATTGGCTTCTATAAATTCTCCTTTGGTGTGTTTGTGGATGGTTGTTTGTCTCTGTGTTACCCTGCGACGGACCGGCGACCTGTCCAAGGTGTACCCCACCTCTCACCCGTAGACAGCTGGAGATAGGCACCAGCACCCCTCGTGACCCCACTTGGATTAGTCTCTGTATATGTTTAACTTTACTTTGTCAGTATAAAGCTCTTTCTTTTTCCTCTAATGTTTGCAGGGCGGCATGAGGGCTGTGATCTGGACTGATGTTTTCCAGATTGTTGTCATGTTGTCTGGCTTTGTGGCGATTTTCATCAATGGCACAATTCTGGTTGGTGGCCCAGCACAAGTACTGGAGATTGCCAGCAATGGATCCCGAATTAACTTCAATGAGTAAACACTTTTCTGAATTATTGTTTGGGTCCCCACCCAGATCCAACCTGGCTTTAAAAATGTTTCAAAGTAATGATACGATCATTTTAATATGGTGGTAAATACTACAGATCAAAAAGATCAAACCACTGTTTTTTTCCACATTCCATGATACAAAGCATTCTATGTTTTGGATTTATTAAATGTGAAACAGGCCCACAGAATCACTGACCTTCCACCATGCTTAAAAGGCTTAACAATTTTAGACAGACTTAAATTGATTAGTTGCTATCCTTTAAATTTATAAAACATCTATCTGGAGCTGGTGCCCTAAAATAAAATAAAAAACACTGACTATTCATTAATTCTCATCTCTCCAAAGACCATGGCTCTAGTTTAGGTCCTATTTGCAATCATCAAGCTTTGCATTATATGTTGCATTATGGTCTATCATGGTTGATTTGCAGACTTAGTAACTTAGTGCAGACTTATTGACTTAGATTTGCAGACTTAGTGGCAGTCTTTTTATATTCTTAACTAAAGTGGTATGTTTCTGCATTTTTACTGAGGCCTGAATGAAGATTAAGACACAGTACTAAACTATTTTATTATTATATTATATATATGGACCAGGAATATGGCATGAAATTTATATTGAAAAACAAACAAACCATATTTTTAAAAGAAAAAATTGGGCTGAAGGATCTTTGCTTTCATATCCCATACAGGGCCCTAATTCTGTTAGTCTTTTTGGGTCAAATTATTGCAATTTCACTCTGTTACTGGTTTTTATTCTATGGTTATGTGGTCAAAAAAAAAAGTGTATGAAATATTAAAACGGTTGTGTTGTAAGTTGTTAGTGGTTCTTGATGTTCCTCCACAGTTTTGAAGTCGACCCACGAAAGCGTTACACCTTCTGGAGCCTCACAGTTGGAGGTTCCTTGGTTTGGTTGTCCATGTACGGAGTAAACCAAGCACAAGTTCAGCGCTACATCTCCTGCCGATCAGAGAGAGATGCCCAGTGGTGAGTGTTTCTATGAATTACCCACATATCGATTCATTCACTGTTGATTTCTGTTAATTCCTCATCATAATGGGCCTGTTGCTTTATGGTTAAAAAACAGGAAAAATGAAATGGTGTTTTTTTTTGTTTTTTTTTTACGTTAAATTTAAATTCTTACATGGACTGTTGCACGAAAAATACATAGAAATATAGGTATGTTGCGAATGTTGAAGTGGGGGGTTATTGGAGGGGAGGGTAAGAAATAATTGGAATAAATAACCACTTTTGAGACTAATTTTTTTGTTGTTAAATAGTCCCTTTTCCACTGAAAGGATTTGTATCATGTGCGAAATAGGAGTCCAGAATAATTCCCAATGCCCAGAATGTTCAGCCTGTGAGAAACTGCAGCTGGTTGGAAAAGGGGGTAATGTTAAATTTAGTTACACAGCAAGAAGTTATGGTTTGTTTTTCTTTTCATTTAAGTTAGATTAATATTATTGCAATATGTAATTCTGTTGTTGACTCGTTGTTCAACAGTTGAAAAGAATGGTCTGTGGGTGAGTGTTATAAAATACCTTGCAATCTAGTAAGAAGCTCAGCAAGAACATTTTGGAACCCAACAATTAAGCTGTGAAGCACCATTAATAGTTAATGTATTTTAGAATATAAACAATTAGGAATTCTGACTGTTTTTTAGTTTGTTGTCTTGCCTTTGGGATATTTTTATGTTTGTTTACTCCTCCCACAATAGACCAATTGCACCTTTACTGACGTTTCTTATCCCATCTAAGAACGACAGCCCATTTTATTTCCTTTTTTTTTTTAAATACATCTATAATAAAGGATTAAAACGCATAATGATTTTGTTATTCAACCACAGTATTTATCAATGATCAGTACAGAATGGGAGCAAATGGTGTTGACTGGAATTAAGAATGCTGTTTTTATTTTTCAGGGCTCTGTTTGTGAATCAGGTTGGTTTGTGCCTGATTGTGAGCAGTGCAGCAACCTGTGGCATCGTCATGTTTGCTTATTACAACTTTTGTGACCCACTGAAATCTGGGAGGATCTCTGCACCTGATTTGGTATGATGATGGCTCTAAGCAATTACATAGTTTGTCTAACACTAACTCAAAAAAGTAGTGTTTCAGTTGGTTTACAAACTTCCAATTTCTAATGCCAGAACAGTATGAGGCTGTGAACCTCAAGTCATCTGATCTCAACCAATAAAAGCAGAATTAGCTCTAATGCTAGTTGTAGCTCTACTGTACTGTCAGTTTCTAGGCAAAGGTTAATCATGGATACTCTTTCTCTCTACTCTAGACATCATTTTAGGCAAACTTGGTTTGCTGTGTACTATACTAAGTGCTACTGTCAAAAGTGACACACTGTCACTCTTTGTTCTCATTTGAAAAAGTACATGCCATTCTTCGTGCTGGACATATTTACAAAGCATCCAGGCTTCCCAGGGCTTTTCCTGGCCTGTGCATACAGCGGGACTCTCAGGTATTTACAATCAGTTTATCTCTCAGTGTTAAAGCCTGACTCCAACATTCCTTTAGCCATCAAGGTGAATTATTTGCACTTGGAGTGTTATAGAATATAACTAAAACAGAAACATCCATCCAAGTACAATGACATAAAAACATTTTTAGCCTGACAAAATCATTTCTTTCACTCCAGACATAATTTTAAAAATCCTCTGTGATTACTTATCACATATAAAAGGTCTTGCTTCTTTAAAGTATTCCTCTCTATATCACAAGGATCTAACCCTAGCCTCTTCATGAAATGTTGTGCAAAATCTAACTGTGTAGAAAAAGTGAAAGCCTTGGTTGTTATTAAACAAAGAAGTCAAATCTCACTCATTGGAAATATTTCTTCTTTTTAGCTGTAAACATTTAGGACTTTTGGCTTTCTTTGTCTGTTTTGGCGCAAATACAACATAAACATACATTATAGCTTATAGAGTATCCAGCAGCAGAATGACTGGTGACCTGTTGTCATGTTTAACAGCACAGCCTCCACGAGTATCAACGCCATGGCAGCAGTGACGATGGAGGATCTGCTGAGACCTCATCTGCTCCACATGAACCAGAAGAAGCTGATCCTTGTTTCCAAAGCACTGTGTAAGTTGAGTCTCACAGAGCAGGTCAAAGAGTTAGGTTAATCTTCGAAACATTAGTGCAAACACTGGGGGAAAATCTTAAATGCTTGCAAGCTGAAAAACTCAAATTTGCTGGAAGTCAAATTCATTACAGTTTATTTGTATAGAGTTAGCCTCAAGCAAATGTCATCTTAAAGCTCTTTACACAGAGATTAAGGCAAATTCATACCCAAGCTGTTGTACCTATTACCTATACCTTAGCCATACCTTATTAACAAACCTAATAAATAATAGTTCCTAGTTTCTGTTTTAGAATGGATCAGAGTTCTGCTAAAAGGTTTTGAAAACAAAGAACGGTTTTAAAAAGAAATCTAAATATTATGCTTCTTCTGCTCTAAAACTAAAGATGCAAACTGCTTTCCTGCAGAGTACAGATACGGTCTGTGTAGTATGATAAATATTTCTCTCTGTTTTTTTTTAAGCCTTCCTGTATGGAGCTGGATGTATCACAGTAGCAGCTCTTTCCTCCTTCCTGGACTGGGGAGTTCTCCAGGTAGTTCATGTAGAAATGATTAATGTCTAATGGCAGCAGGTAGGAGGTGTACACCTTCTCTTTGTGCATGCTTACTGTAACTCAAGGTCATCCTACTTATTTTCTTTAAAAAATGCATATTAGGATTTTTTTTATTATTATTATTGCATTCATAAGCCCATTGATCCTTAGAAATAAGCACCTGCAGAATCATTTATACCGTAATAAATGAATGAATTAATAAAACTGTTGTGAGTGGGATGTTTTCATCAGGCATAACAGGTTGTTTTTATGCATTGTTTGCAAAAATCAATATTTATAGGTTTCTTTCATCTTAACTCCTGGATTTTAATCTTTTTATTCTTTTGAACTTAGACTGTTGTTTGCCTTTTTTCCTCAGGGCTCATTCACTGTCATGGGCGTAGTCAGTGGTCCAGTTCTGGGCATTTTTATTTTGGGAATGTTTGTCCCAGCAACAAACAGACTGGTGAGTTTGGGGAAATTCAGTTAAAACTGATGATTGATTCAAATATAAATCCTCAATTGCAGATCATGATAGTAACTCCTCAAAATAAAACAATGATTACTCAGAATGATACTCAGAAAAGTCAAGCAGCAGAAGGACAGAAGGAACAACTAAAACTCTGGATCCAGATGGGTCTCTGCAAGAAAAAATTGCTATGAATACATAAATATTATATATGTAATGTTAGAAAAGAAAACGTAGAGCTACATGAAAAGAAAAGGAAATAATTTATCTACTCCAGTGTAGGATGTTTGGGCTAAGTTTGAGGTTCTTGTTGAATTTTTTAGTGATTTTGAGTCAGTTGCATTTCTCTTACAATGACAAAATTTAAATTCCAGAGTGTTTAGAAAGAAAGCTCTTTCATTGTTCCATTTACAATATCCCTACGTTGACAAGTTGGGCTTGTTATCCATTAACCCAACACATCTTTGATATGTGAAGTTTCACTTTTATGATGCACAGTCACAATAAAGGTCATGGTTTTCACACATACCCGCATGTATAATGGTCTCAGTAGCCGTAAACGGCTACATTAACGAGCCGTTGGTCTGACTCATGCATCACTTCCTGTTTCCATTTCTTAGATCTTTGTATCTATTAAAGAAGCTTTATCTTTTATGATATCCTATGCAACCATATTCTTATGAGGATTTTCATTTTCACCATTTAAGTCTACAAACCAGACTGGATTTGATTGCATTTCACACACTGCAAAAACAATCTAAAAAGAAGTAAAAAATTCTTATATTAAGTATTTTTACCCTTAATTTGAGCAGGTAAATGCGATAGTTTGCCAATGGAATGAGTGTTTCTAGTCTTAAAATAATTAAAGATAAATTAGATGATATGCACTTGAAAACAGACAATGCAAATGTGTTTTCTTATTTTAAATCTAAATTGTCTTGTTCTATTGGCAAAATGTCTCTTTTATCTCCTCAATCCAAGAACAAATGCACTTATTTTAAGAAAAAATAACTTATTTAGATTTGGATTTTTTTCAAGTGTATTTCTAGTTCTTTCACTTGCCATCGAAGAATCATACTAGATCAGGACATTAGTGAAATTAGGCGGTCCAGAAAAGCAATCTGGACATGCTGAACAATGCCAGTGGAGTTCAGAAAGGTTGCAACAAAACTGTTGAAGTTATTTATCATTTATTCCAGGGGGCGTATGCAGGGATATTGGTGGGTTTCTGTGTCTCTCTGTGGCTAGCTGTGGGTTCCACTCTTTACCCGCCCAGTGAGGAGACAATGGGTGTCCTGCCCAGCTCCACACAGGGCTGCAGCCCTGCTAATGGAACACTGAGCAGCAGATCTAACCCAGACGAGCTCTCCATCCTGACCCCACTTCATCCTGATGACCAAGGGTTAGCAACTTCACTTTTTCACTTGTTGATAGTAAAGAAGACTAACTTTAAATGTCTTCCTTCAGAGGAATCTTCTTTTGACACAAATATGAGAGATTAATCTTTTATTTAATTACTTACAGTAGCATTTCACATATGTGAACAGGTACTGTAAGTAATTAAATAAAAGATTAATCACTCATATATATTAAGTCTGCTTTATACTGCATCTAGAGATAATAAATGAAGAATATCAAATATCTTTAAAATTGTAATTAATTTTTGCCATGTGCTTTGTTTGCCTAAAAACAGCGGCATCCTTAACTTCTACTCCATGTCTTACCTCTATTTTGGAGCCATGGCCACCAGTTCAGTGATACTGGTTGGGCTGATAGTGAGCTATGCGACAGGTAAAAAGATGATGACAGATTTAACACAATGATCATAGATACATGCTGTGAAATGGGCAGAGTCACTCCTACACTTTGAAAAAAATCTTTTTGTTATAGATTTGTTTGCAAAAGTATTCAGAAACCTTTAAAGTACCTTCTTTTTTCTTTTCTTTATTTATTTTTACAATTATAAATCCTGGGAATCTTGCAGGGATTCTTTCAGATAATCAACAATCTATCACAGAATAGATCGTGGTTAAATGAAAGTAAGAGGATTCATGGTTTTAAATAGTTTTTTCATTATTTTTAACCATCAAAATCAGGAAATGTTAACCACCCCCTGTAGTCCAGACTTTCAAAAAGGCCTCCAGGATTTGTAAGAGAACATTAGTAGACAAGGAACACAGTGTGCATGTGAAGCACAGTTTAAAGTTTGAATCAGGTTCTAATCGTAAAAGATGAATATAAAAAGATAAAAAAAATTTTTGTGTGTCTTTGGATAGAGATTCAAAATCTATTCGTTTAGAGTGATCTTTGACTTATTTAAAAATGATTATCGGTAGTTAAGTTTTCAGTCTAACGTCTTCCACTCTCTTAATCATTTTTTTCCTTTTTTATTATTTATCTGTCATTCCATTTTTTTTATATAATTCTCTTCTTTTAATGTGTCATTTTATTCTCTTTAACTATTTGTGTTGCCTCTATGCCACTGCAATGTCCTTTCTATATGTTTTCTTTTTTATTTTCTTATATGCAGCCCTTTTAATTGTCTTGCCACTGAAATGTTTATATGAATAAACTTGATTTGCATCAAGGCAAAACAGGTTAAATAAAAATTTATAACATAAGAAATTTTAAAAATCCTAGTGGTGTAGTTAAAAGTAAACTTTGCTTAAGCTACTCATAGACCCCTGTGTTAATCGCACACTGGAGATGAACTGCATAAAACTCTTGCATTTAGACTATAATATGGTCAAACTTTGTATTTGAAATAAAAACTAAATTGAATTTTTGTCATGTCATTCTCCATATATTTAAAGTCAGGCTGTCAGGTTAGCAGTAATATGTATGTGTCCTATTTTGACATTTGAACCAACAGTTATGAAAGCAGATATACCTCAGTCAGTTCACTTTAGGTTTATTTATATTGCACACAGTTACCAAAGAGCTGCATGGTTGAAATAAAATCTGAATATATAGAACATATACAGAAACACATAGGCACACAAACAGAGTTTATGTGTAGTCAGCTAAGATGAATCTTTCTCAGATGCCTTCTGGACGCTTTCCTCTGGAGGTGTTCCAGGCATGTCCCGCCATGATGAAGGCATGACATGACGGAGGGAGGGAGGGAGGGCCAAAGGGGCAGTCCAGGACATGAGGGAGGGACTATCCCAGAATGCCTCAGGCTTTCCCCTAGAAGAGTTGAAGGAGGTGTCTGGGAGTCTGATAAGACTGCTGCCCTCCTGGGTCCTGGATACGCGGAAGATACAATAGAATAGAATAGAATAGAAGATTGCTTTATTGTCCCACAATGGAGAAATTCTGGTGTTTACAGCAGCAAAAAGATTAAAGAAAAAAATGGTCACACAAATGTGGACCTTATAAAATGTATAAGAATAATACAAAAGTGAAGAGTTAAAAGATAAACACTGTAAAGTACTGTAAAGTGGTAAAGTGGTAACAATAAAATACCAAGAACCATATAAAAAGCAACTAGAGACGTTCTACTTTAAACTTGAAGTATTTGCGATAAAAGAAAAACACAAATGCACATCATGCCTAAAAAAAGGAAAAAATAGTAGCCATGTTTCAATTTGAGAATTGTGCTATTTTGCTACATTTATAAAAAAAAACTTGCTATACAAAGGCATTTTAAATTTTTTGTGATCTAGATCACATAGGATCCTTCAAAGGGTGTGAATACTTAAGCAAGGAGATGGAGCTCATTTCAAAGCAAACAACAAAGTAAAGGGCCTTTGGTTCCTGAATCACCTTTTTTTTGCAGGTTTTATTCATGCATTAACCAAACTATCATGTTTCTGTTGCACACAGGGCCGACAAAGAGGAATCAAATTAAAGAGGGCTTATTGTGGTGGGACCTGAAAAAAAAGAAGACTGAGATCTCTTCTGAAAACACAGTATTTGTAACAGAGATTATAATATTAATACATAACCATAAGATCCCCTCAAGTATTTCCTGTTTGGTAGTATTTATCTGTAATAGTATCTGTTTCTCTTAAGACCAATTTGATATCCAGGATGTTACCCTGCTACAGCCACAATGCATGCTGGGATACGCAGCATATACCTGCAAGTCACAGAAGAAACAACCAGGTAAGGAAACCGTTTGTATAAAATAATGCTCTAGGTTTGTTGGAATTGTTTGTCAAATTATAAATATTTTTAAATGTTGGATGAGAATAACACAAGAAGTATTTTAAAAGTTTCTTTTTCATCCTATTTTTTTTTTCAGGAGGATAAATTACCAAATAACCCACAGCTGCTTCCTTTGACGAACCTGCCCAGAGACGGCGTGTTGTAAATGAAAAGGAGGGGGAGTGACTGTTAGAATGACATTTACCATCAGATTACTCCTAATGATTCCTATTGGCTCTTAATCAGTAGAAACAGAAAAATTGCTTTAATCTGTTTTAGTTTATCTTTTTGAAAAGATTTTTTTAAATATATCTTATCCTTTGACGCTTCAAAATACTGGCACATCCAGAGCTGCGTGTATTTCCTCATTTTCACTTCGAAGAGCCATAAATACAGATAATATTCAGTCCAGTTAGATAAGATGAAACTTTAGTTTCCTTCTGTACTGTTTCTGGAAAGATGGAGTGTTTTAATAGATAAGAAGGATTTAGTCTGTGTGTACATTAGCAGTAATTCAGAGCTAAGTTCCTTATCTTATTATCAGGCCTTTGCTTTTGCTTCTCCTTTTTTATGATTGGGACTAAAGTGAGTCACAGCTTTTTACTCAACGGTTAGTCACTTTATATATGATTGTTGAACATTAAAAATTCCCAATGAGATAAAAAATAACTATTACAAAGTTCACAGCATGAAGGGTTTGACTTCTACAGGTTTATTTTCTGTGACATTAACATAGATTTTATAAAGTGATTGTGTAACTTCTAATGATTTGTGAAGATCCTGTGTGTTTTTTCCATCCTTTATTTTGTCAAATGTTGCTAAAGTAAGAGCATAAATCTGATAAATTTTGCCAAGCACACTGCAAAAACTATGTAGAAATTAGTAAAAAAAAAATCTTAAATTAAGTGTATTTCTGCTTAATTTAAGTAGGCGAATAAGATGATTTCCCAATGGAATGAGTATTTCTACTATAATGATTAGATGATGTGCATCTGAAATAAGGCCATGCAATTGTTTTTTCCTTATTTTAAATGTAAATTGTCTCGTTCCTTTGGCAAAGTGTCTCATTTACCTCCTCAATTCAAGAAAGAATACACTTATTTTATGAAAAAATGAATTAATGAGATTAAAAATGTTTTTGCAGTGCAGTTCACTACATAAAAGTATGGAAACAAATTATCTGTATAATTATTTATGCTACATGGAAAACTGCTGTACTCTGATTATCAAAGCCCTATGCATTTCTTCATGTCAATAAAACTCTCTATTTTTTGCCTTTTCTCCGTGTGAGTCTCTTCAGGTTAACTATTCATGTTAACTATTTTTAACAAATTATCTGGAAAATTTTGATTTTAATTTTATTTACGCAGTTAATTCAGGAACAGAATAACCACAGTGTGGGTTAGCTGAATTAAATGCAAAACTTACTATATCCTTTTTCACACATGTAATGCTGACTGAGATCTAGAGCGTTGTTAATTTTAAATCATCTATCCTATTTGTGTTAAGATTATAAGTTAATGTAAATTACTTTAAAACTTATCCTTATTTCTTGTAAATATTCAACACATTTAGATTATCAATGTCTTCCAGATTCCTTGCATCTTTCAATTCCATGGGAAATGCCTTAGAAAGCATTAAATATTATAGGAAAACTGTGAGTAATTTCTTAGACCAGTTTTATTATTTATTTAATAATCATTGAATCGACTCACCAAGCCATGCTTTGCAATAAATAAATCCTTTTATTCAAATGCCAGACAATGTGTTAGAGTGACTTCAGTTTTTTTGCTGAGCCTTTTCCTATTGGTTGATACACACTTATAGTCAATTTGCAGAAAAATGACAAATACTTCCAGGAAATGACCAGAGGGGTGTATCTTTAATTTGACTTAGTTAATAAATCAGGCTTAGTTGGCCATGTCTGACTTATTTTGTAATTTGGGTTTCAGAAAGCAGCAGGGTAAATGAATATAGAAATACTGCCCAGGCTTCTGGAAAGAAATGAGAGATTGAAAAAAAAATTATTCCTTTATTGTCAATTTAACTTTTAAAATCTATTCTTATCTATATTCTTACTGCTTTGTGGCCTCTTTCTTCCTCCCTCATTTACTTTGTTCCTTTGATGTCATCTCCTTGTTTTATGTATGCTTTGTTTTCAGTGTATGCCTTTCCTTTTACTCACTTTTTGCATTGCTGCTTTTATTGTTTTATTGTTTTTTTACGGATTTTAATTTGGGATGTTTTGGAATGCTGTGTCATGCCTGTTCACCAGCACCTTGGGCATTCTGTTGATTGTTTTTAAGTGTGCTCTTTAAATAGATATGGATTGAACACATTTCCCCATCGCATTTCAATGAACTGAACTGTCTGCTTACCGTTTATGAGTGAAAACCCGAAATTAGCAAGAGAAATCCAGGTGGAACCCAGTAATCATGGCTCAACAGGTTGAAACTGGATCTCAGAGAGGAAAATAGGAGACCCTATTTTATGTTTCAGTGTGTGAAAGCCACATCTATTAGTAGCAGTGATGTTGTAGCGCCACCAAAGGGCCAGCAGGTTTACCTACAGCCTCTTCTTTGGTGCTGTGTTAACTGCTTGGAAAGTTAGTGGCACAGCTGGATGATGTACAGCAGCCAGGTTATCAGGTTAGATATGCATCAGTGCTATGCTAATGTTAATTCTTTTTTAATAGACTCTGTTTCCTTTTATGATCATTTCTAATGTAATTATAAAGGAATAACCTTTATATTAATTCTAAAGGCTTAATTACAGTGACTTACTATAGATTGAACGATTTCAAGTGATTTTTTTTTTTTTATCTTACATACTGTTTCTGTTATCAGGGAGGCTATTCCTCCAGTAGTTGAGGATCAGTAGTACAGGGGATCTCTCCAACAAATAAACAACATGTGGGACTGGAAGGAAGCACTAATTACAGCGTTCACCTGTGGTTGCTCTTCTTAACCTTTTTAAACATTTTACCCCTGGAGAATATATATTTTTAGCCCAGTTCAGGTTCCAAATTCATCTATAGATATAATTAAACTGTTGAGAAAAGTAAAGGAAAGTTTGACTGTTGTTTGATATACAAAAAAAGTAAAAACCTGATTCTTGCCTCTTTTTTTGTATCATGTCATAGGTACGTGATGCTATTATTTTCTATTGTCTAAGTCTCAGCAAACACTTCTGCAGTGGAACCCATTCCCACAGAAGGTTCAGACTTAGCACTAGATTCACTGGTTAACCGTTTATCACATTACACTCACCTTAGAAACAAGAGCGTAGACTAATTTCTCTTACTCACTAATGTAACGTTCATTTTTATAGATTTAGCTGAAAGAACCAGTAATTGTTGATTACTGCTTTGATAACCTTCCTTTCTGCATGAAGCGTTATAGTTTATCTGTGAAAATTGACATTTTGAGAAGAGGATTAAATCATTGTTTTTGTTGCTCACTATTGATTTCACTTCTTATACTGGAGTAGGCAGAAAAATATTTCTCCAAATCAGCCCCATCAAGATTATTTTTCACCAGCCTTCACTGCCTATATAACGACACAATAAGCCAGACTCGGCCAACTAACCCTGGCTTACAAACTAGGCCAGTTTGAGAAGCACTTCTCTGGGTGTTCAACTCTGGCTTTTCTGAGCTAGTTTTATGAAATTACTCTGAATTTGGCAAAACTGGAAATATTCCGTCACTGAAGACAAAAGTCGTTGCCTCGAAACTAAAGGAGGCTCACCATTCCCTCTGAGAAAATACCATTTTATACAACTACAGGCAGTCTTAAATAAAAGCAATTGGATCATGTTTTACAACTTAGTTTGAAATGTTTGGATTTATATTGTTTTACTGTGTTAATTAGTGGGATAAATCCTGTGTTTTCGCTTAAAAAAGTGTTGGTTCTAGACAGGGGGCAAAGATGCCCTTGTAGAACTGGTTTTGACCCCTGTACCAAAGACACAGTGCAGAATAAATGTATGATAAATAAATGTATGCATTGGAACAGAAACCACAACTGAAAAGAGGCAACAATTATATATATAATTAGTATAGTTTCAATATAGTATAATATATAACTATATAACTAATTAATAATTAGTATAATATAGGTTATATTAATACAACATACACAAAACAATTCTATTGTATAACATAAAACCACACTGCCCCTACCTGTTAAATTTGGTCTAGGACCACCATTGACTTAAAGCTGCTCATACTGTGAGAATGTCAAACTGGTCCATGTTTAAACAGATTTGTTTTTATTACTATTAAAATTATAGAATTTAGTTCACTTGGCAGTTTCCTGTATTTTTCTATATGATGATTTTATAACGCAGTTTGCTGCTAGATTTTTTTTTTACTGAACTTTGGGCCAAAGTGACTGTAAAATAATCACATTTTATAAGAATTGAGATACATATTTGCTCCCTTCCCTGATGATGCTGATGTATGTTGTGAGAAGCAGCTGCAGTCAGTCATTGTAACACAATGAGCACAAAGCAGATTCATTTCACACGGTGTTCATTTATTGCCTGTTATTCAAACATTCTGTCTAATAATGATATTCCCAGACACCTCCTGCTGGGAGGATTTAGAAGATAAACTAGCAGTTCAGTTTTTAATGTTGTGCTTCCGTGCACTTTGGTCCCGGATCCTGCAGCTGATCGTGAGGCCGGAGCTTCACCACTCATCCGAGGCCCGGTTCGAGTCCTCTTCCGCTACAGCGCAGTCCAGGCGCTGCACGCCGGGGAGCGCCAGGTCCCTTTCGTTAAGTTTCTCCAGAAACGAAGAAAGCAGTCGTTTGTTTAAATGGTCCGTCAGTGTCCTTTCTTCCTCCACTCGCTCCTTGGAGACGTCAGTCCCCGTCGGCTCCGCTCCTTCCGCTTCTGTGTCCATGCCGAGCTGCAGAGGCGCAGAGCGCTGCTGGTTCAAGGGCAACCCGTTCGGGTGCTCACTTTGCCCGGATTCCTGCTCCATCCAGCTCCCCGCGTCCGCCCCGGATTCCGTCTCCATTTGTGATATCAAGCTAGTCTGCAGGGCGGCATTTTCCAGTTCTTTGAGTCGTTTGCTGTGAAGGCCGCAAGCAGGCGTTTCATTACCTGCCGGGCTGTTGTTGTTGTGCGGGGGCTCAGCAGTTTGCTCCATCTTGCTCTGCGTCACTTGAGCAGCTCATAGACTGATGGGAAGCCAAACTGACAGGTGTCGCCTCCTGGTGGATTGAAACAGAACTTCAGCTTTCCCATGGAATTGGAATTTTTGTGTATATAGTTTTGTTTTTTTATTCCTTTTTGTACTTATAAAATGAATCGTTTAGACAAAAGACTGCACGTAGAGAAGCACATTTCTACGAAAGATGATTAGGGCCACTGCAAAAAAAAAAAAAGTTAACTTATTTTTAAATTGTATTTCATTTTAATATGGGAAAAAATTCAGCATTCTGAGATTCTGGGATTAAAGTAAGAATTCTGAGATTAAAGTAAGAATTCTGAGATTAAAGTTAGAATTCTGAGAAAAAAATCAGAATTTTGAGATTAAAGCTAGAATTCTGAGAAAAAAGTTAGAATTCAGATTTTTCCCATATTAACTGTGCTTCTGTACATGCAATCTTCTGTCTAAACTTATAATTTTATAAGTACAAAAAGGAATCAAACAATTTTCGCCATTGTGTTCATAAAATTATTATATATATTCTAAATATTATTATTATTATTATATTAATACATATTATATTATAACAAGCAAAAAACCGATTTGAAAAAATGGAACTGAAAAACTTTTGATAAGTACGATTTTTTTTTTTAAAGAATTTGAAAGATTTTTTTTACGTGTATGGAAATATTGAATTAATGTTTTTACTGGTTGCTTTATTTTATTTAGATTTTGTGGTTTCAAACTTTTCAAATTTGATCTGATTTCATTCATTTCATCTGGAGTTAACACAAGTGGAATAAATAAAATAAGATTTTATCATTCATTTTCATTTTTCATTTGTTAAACTTGGTCTCCCTAAAAACTGTATAAACTACATTTAGGAGAAAGAATGTTTGTTTTATTTAAAACGAAAATAAATCTGAGCATAATTCTCACTTTCAAACAATTCACAGTGAATTCATAAATATTTTTTTCAAATGATAGCAGATGGTATTTGCGACAAAAATTTGGATATAGGAAAATGATCTAAGTGTTTGGTCTAACAAGCAGGATGTTCAAACATTCAATGTAAACTCCAGAGTCTTTACTGAGAAGAAAACTGCCTAAATGGTGTCAGTGGATGGGTTGTTTTTGTTGCTGTTTTGCTTTTTTTTATATATATATATCCCTTAAAATGTATCAGAAGTTGACAGAACCCCGTGTTAATTTTCACTTTCAAACAAATAAAAATATTACGTCTAGCTTCATGAATTATTCTCTCTTTCAGTGCTTTCAAGTCTTTTGACTACTTTGACTTTCCGTAGACTACAAATCGTTCCCATAGCGACCATCTAGGCGGAGGAGACTACTGAAGGGTTTTATGACGATACCAGGTAGCAAAACCTTGCTTGTTAACAGTTTAGAAGGCGTAAAATAAATGTCCCCTATGTTGTACACGATGGGAGCTTTTAAATTAACAAGTCAATAAAACAAACGTTAGCTCTATGCTAGCTTCGAGCTAAGAAGCTAAAGGCTTTGCTAACTCAGCTGGGAAATGGACTCACAAACTGAAGCGAATAGTTAACCTGCTCAGCTTGTACTTATAATCTATAATGTTGTTTATAACAAATAACTATTAACTGAACAATGAAAAGATTTTGATTTGGCTGTAACACTAATTTATCATTCTTTCTTTCAGATCGACATGTCCTTCAGAGACCTAAGAAGTAAGTTAAACCTCCTATTTTCTCAACCTTTTAAACAATGACCGGTATATTGGAGTATAATTGGGTTTTTTATTTGGCAGATTTCACAGAAATGATGAGGGCTTTGGGCTATCCTCGCTTGATATCTATGGAAAACTTCAGAACACCAAACTTCACCCTTGTAGCAGAAATCCTAATATGGCTTATAAAGAGGTATGTTTAAGCTTTATAAATCTAAATGCTCGGAAGGAAAGCAACTATGATATATATATATATATATATATATAGAAAGTTCATTTACACATTCCCCACAGAACATTTGCATTGAACTGTTCTAATTCGGCTTCACAAAGATGTTCTGTAAAATCGATGTACTTTTTTTAACTTTTTTTCTTCTTTTTGTAGATATGAACCTAACATTGATATTCCCACCGATGTGGAGACAGAGGCTGACAGGATATTCTTCATTAAGGCCGTAGTTCTGTTCATGGTGAATTCTTTCTCAAATGTTTGACATATAATGTTCTTAACTGTTAATACGATTCCCGCCAGTCTAAATTAACTGCTATATGACCTGGTTTTAGGGGAGCAAGGCACACATCAAGCTAAACACCAAGCACCTCTACCAGGCTGAAGGTTATGCAGTGAAAGAGATGCTGAAGATTACGTCAGTGCTGTACAATTCTATGAAAACCAAGCAGATGGCTACCGAGGATGTTGTGAAGGAAGATAAAAACAATTTCAAATTTGACCTAAGTTCAAGGGTGAGACTATTACCCTCATTCATTGTTTGTTTTAAGCAGTAGCGTAAAATGTGACTTGGGGGGGTCTCTGTATGTCATTTCCGTAGATTTCTGATCTTAAAGCGGCTCGTCAGCTGGCATCTGAAATCACATCCAAAGGAGCGTCGCTGTATGATTTATTGGGAAAAGAGGCAGAGCTCAGGGTGAGGAAAAGACATCTTTTTTTTTTCAATACAATGTTTGTATAAATAAATAAATGGGAATATTTTTAATCTGTTATTGGTGAATATGTTTTATCTTAATTTTGGTGCGTTTTTTTCAGCTTCTGTAAACAAAGCATGACTTCAATAGCTCTGAATTGTGTAGCTTTGTTTCCCTAAAGTCATCATAATGCTAAACGAGAGCAGTGATGTTCCAAAAAGAGTTGCCTCTCTTTCATGCGTTTAAGACACGAGTAACCGTATTGATTGTTTTTTTTTTTGTCTTATTCTATGGTGATCACAGGAAATGAGAACTGCTGCCATTGCTCGACCTCTTGAGATCAATGAGATTGAAAAGGCACTGAGAGCTGCCATTAAGGAAACTCTAGTCAGTATTCTTAAAGTTTATCATTTTAATTTGTGTGTTTTCATCAGCACTTGTCATGAGCGCGCCACCCATCAAATATTTTATAAATGAAAGGTGTTGTATGGTTTTTATCACAAGGTGAGTGTGGAGAAGACCAAAGAGATGCGAAGTAATGTCGTCTCAGATGAGACCAGCCTGGACTCTAAGTTAAAGAAGAAGAAACAGGACCTGGAGAGGCATCAGAAGAGGCTGCAGACGTTGCAAAGTGTCAGGTCAGTTTGACTGTGTTTTTGAAATTTGGAACAAGGCTTTTAACAACATTTGAAATCATGCCACTGTAATTTTGATTGGATTATTATAGGCCAGCCTTCATGGATGAATATGAAAAGATAGAAGAAGAGCTGCAGAAACAATATGAAGTATTTGTGGAGAAGTTCCGAAACCTCACCTTCCTGGAGTCACAACTGAATGAGTATCACAGGCTGGAGCAGGAAAGGTTTGAGGTGTGTGAATGGAATCACTTAGAATATAATTTAAATGTAAATTTTTAAATTATAAACTTTGGAATTGGTTTTAATTGTAGAAGTGGTCTACTTCTTTGTCTGTCTTGTGTGCTCCTTAGGAAAATGAAAACACCCTGAGGATAATGCAACACAAAATAAGGGAGGAGGAGAGAGATCTGATGAAGAGCTCATGTATGTTACACCTACACCAGAAACATGAAGCAAAACTCACACAATCCAAACCTGCTTTTCCAGAAGTTAACTCTTGTTCCTCTTGGCAGTAAAAGACTCTGACTCTGATTTGGACGTTCTAGAGGATGAAGGGTCAGACAGCGACCTTGAAGAATCTCGTCCATCTAAGCCACGACCAACAAGAACCAGCCTCATGGGAGGTAAGCAGATGGACTGTAGCCATGTAAAGAAATATAAGGAAATGTTGATTCTCACAAATCTTATAACATAAGAAAATGTTAAACAAATATCTCCTTTTTGAGAGATATTTTCTTTAAAAAAATGTATTTTATCATTATGCAAAAGGATTTCTTTACAGAAATTTTAGATTATTTACTTTCATCT
>NW_015150872.1:471265-473319 GCF_000732505.1 Cyprinodon variegatus | reverse complement strand
CTTACAGACTTTAGCTTTAACCTACCGGAAAAGGTAGGTACCAGTGGGAAACATGAGACATCGCTGATTGGACAACGGCGCCGTTTGACCCTTGAACCGGAAGTTGCGTCGTCTGAACAGTCCAGCTTCTTTTAAGTGTGTCTTCAGTGTATGCAAACTAACTGAAATTTCATGATTAGTCTTGAGCATATCCAGTATCACCTCGTACGTATGTCCTGATTCAAAATACTCCTGGATAACGGTAGCTATGTTTGGGGCGCCGACAATATCCATGTTTTCAAAAGCTGCAGCAGGCAGAATGACTTCCGGTTCAAGGGTCAAACGGCGCCGTCGTCCAATTAGCGATGTCTCATGTTTCCCACTGGTACCTACCTTTTCCGGTAGGTTGATGTAATTGTGTTTTTCTTAATGTAGTTGCGCTTTTAGATTTGTAGTTGGAGTTTGCACTTCAGGGCCACCGTAATAGAGGCACTCCACATATTGATTTCTTCTACAGCTAAACTCAAATATTAAAGTGATATTTAGATTTTACAGAGCCGCAAAAAGTTGATGCATTTTCCAGTATTTTCTTATTTTATTACTTCTTTATTTTCTCTACTAAGGGAGAGGAGCACGTTTCATTGGTAACATGCTGGCCGGCGACAGCGATGAGGTTAGTTTTTATTCAAAGTGTCTCTGTGTTCAGCACACATTTTTTCTGTGTCCTGCTGAGCTGCAAAGAGTAAATTACTTTCTTGTTTACCTCCAGTTGTCATTTGAAGGATGTCCTCTTTTTAGTAACCCTGACTGACTTTACCCCAGTCTTTGCTTTTTCACTTCTCTCTTCATTCAAGTATTTCTAATGGAATCTACTGTTACCACCAGTCTTTTTTCTTTCATTAATTTCTTGTCATTGTTTCTTGGATTTTACAAGGGGTTTTTAGCAGTCTCCAGAAGGTCAGTCACTCAATCAAAAAAACGGCAGACAGGAAAGGTTCGCGCATTCATTCTCATTTCCTCCCAATATTTTAGAAGGAAAAATCCATTCTTAAACTCCTTATTTGAGTCCAATGTTTGGACGAAATGTGTTTGGGATGGTGGTAAATTTATATATACATGTATATTAAATTGTCTTATGTAATTTAAAGGAACGGCACTGATGTTTTCAATAGTTACTATCTCTAGTGTAAGTATGGATTTTTCCTTTAAATATTAAATATATGTTTTTATCGCTAAACTGATCTGTTCCAATAATCAGCCTTTCCTCTGATGTAGGAGTAAACCATCCCAAGGTTCTGTGCTTAGTTAGAATGAAAATACGATCGTTTAACTTGTGGTTTCATAGTTTGTGTGTTTGTGATCAATAATTACCCTAGAATATCTCGTTTGGGATACCATATAGTTGGACTTTCCTCACAAAGACAGACACCCGCCTGTTTAATGAATGTTTAATGACGAGTGTGGTCAAAACTTTCTTCTGTTTCAGACTGATGACGGCGAGATTGATGTCGATGAGGATGATGAGGAAGATGAGGATGATGAAGAAGATGAGAGCAGGGAGCTGGAGGACGACAGCTTAGATGTCCCGTTGCAGAGGAGTAACCGTCTGTCTAGAGGGGGAGTGAAACCACCTCTGCTGGAAGAAAGTGATGATGGCTTTTGAGTTAGGAGCATCAGCTCTGAACTTTTTAAAATTTGGAGTTATAGATGGAGATAAGTTGTGTTATGTTCTTGAAATAATAATGCCACACTAGGAATTTTACCTGCAGCTACAGCTCTTGTTCTTTTATATTTATATAAACTGCTGACAAAAATAAAAGTCTGAAATGTTTGTTAAAAAAAAAGTTGTGTATTGTACCCCAGATATCACAACAACAATATAACCAGTGTTAAGAAAAAGGCATTTTTTTCTGAGTGTATAATGAACATGTTAGGTTAAATCTTACATTTTCATACAGTTATTTAACAATAACAGATGCAGATTCTATTCCCTCATGAAATCATTTCAAAGAAATTCATAAGCACCCAGACGTGCCTTATAGAAGTTATGAATGATAAAAAAAAAAAAAAAAAAA
>NW_015150872.1:458880-469557 GCF_000732505.1 Cyprinodon variegatus | reverse complement strand
TATATATATATATATATATATATATATATATATGTGTGTGAATATATATATGTGTGTGTATATATATATATATATATATATGTGTGTGTGTGTGTGTGCGTGTGTGATGTTTTAATTTAAATGTCGGTTGAGTTTTAAAGTTATTGCTGTTACCACAGGTGTCTGAATTCCAGAACCTACATGTTGGTTGATTTGAAAGAATAGGTCACAAAGACTCTACTTCTTCTCTTAAGTCCTGTTATGTTCCTAAATAAAAATCCCATCAGCTGTTGATAGTATTATATCATATCTGTAGTTGTTGGGAGCACCAGAAAATCTGCACCAAAGTGATACACATATCACACAGAGTAGCTTAACCAGACAGGTGGGCTGGGTTACTGAGCAGAGGTTGCTCACTTAAACTTCCAACCTCAGTGTGTGACTCCACAATTGCACTTCTGGGCGAAAGCTTACCATAAAGAAGTTGAAACTGTTTCAGTTGCGAAGAATGTTCTGACATTTTATCAAACGCAGTGAAATAACAACGGAAATATTTATAAGGACATAAGTGTTTAAACAGATCTATACTTTCAGCAGTATAGGGCATGTGAGTAAAGTTATTCTGCATCTCAGCTAAAATTAGGATATTTCACATATTTGCTCTTCAACTGCCTGATTTTGTGTTCGTGAAACCATTTAATCCATTATGATGTGCTTAAGCTTGTATCCTAATAATCTTATTTTCCTGATGTGACTCCAAAGTAACAACAAAACATTAACATGCTAAGCTTTTTAACCTAGCAAAGTCACTTCATGTTATTTAACTTGATGAAAACCCACTATACTCATCTTAAAAATCTGATATCACATTATCTCATCTCCTCATTGCTCTTTCTCAGCCAAAAAGCAGCTGTAAGGATGCCAAAGAAGTTCCAGGGCGAGAACTCCAAGGCGGCCACTGCCAAAGCTCGCAAGGCAGAAGCTAAGGCAATGGCAGACGCCCGCAAGAAGAAAGAAGAAGAGGACGCCCTTTGGCAAGAAACAGATAAACATGTACTTAAAAAGGAACAGAGGAAGGTGAGCAGAGATGCCCAACCTTCACCATAAGACCAATTTCATTACATGTTAACACTTTGGTGGAGTTTTAAACAAAACTGTGATCTGTTAGGATTACGAACAGCTTTTTAATCACTACATTTTCTTATGCCCACTGTTTGTTCCATTTTTTGTTCTCGAAAACCTTTTGTTGGGATCAAAATAACAGCTGCTGGAGAGGAAAAGAAACTTTGTTTCCTAAAATATTTATTTGGAAAAATCAGAAACCAGTGGCATGCTTGTTTACTCAACACCTCTGCCTCTGATTTGCATCAGAAAACCCCTTTTTTATTAGAAAACCGTAATAAACGGCTTTAAAAACAGATGGGTCAGAGGAAAAGTTTAAAGTTGGATCAGTTTATAAAACACCTAACAAGCTCAGAAGCTCTCATTGAGCACTGTTCATTTTATCTGCAAATTGAAAAGAGTTCACAGTTAATCAGAATTACTTTTAATGCCTTGCGGGAAATTCTTTTCTTGCAGTGCAACCGTTTACAGAAGAGAGAAAAATAAGATTGTAAGTACAAATAAGATATAAGATAAGGAAAATTAAATAACTTACTAAGTTGGTTGGTATATGGAAGGAGCTTAAATACAGGAGAACCATAAAGGAGAGCCTGTTTTTTGTTTTGTTTTTTTACTGAGGAAAATGTATAGAGGCTCATTATAAATGAATACTTGCAGAATGAGCGTCTTATACACTCAAGGCAAATGAAGCTCAGGAGTAGTTTTGTCTGTAATTTTGGTCTGTTTTATAGAAAAGGTTTTAAGGATCTCTCTTCTATACATATATAATGGCTAATCCCTGGTACTTTGTGTTGGGAAAACTAGCTGAATCAACTTTCTCTTGCCACAGGATGAAAAGGAGAAGAGGCGACTGGAGCTTCTTGAGAGGAAAAAGGAAAACCAGCGCCTCCTGGATGAGGAGAGCGCTAGGATAAAAGGAAAAATTCAGAAGGAGGCAGGATCCGGTGGAAAAGTGACCCGTGCCGAAATTCAGGAAATACTTCAAAATGAGCAACAGCAGCAGCAAGACATCAAGCCTAAAGGTAAAAGTCGGTTTGGAGGTACTGGACCAGGTGTGTTAGGGTTAGGGTGGAAATAAAATAAAAAACATTTCATCCATACAGAAAAAAGCCACCTGGAGACTCCTCTGGAAGAGAATATTAACAGAGTTATAGCTGAAGAAGGAACCGTGGAAGCACGAACAATAGAGGACGCCATCGCTGTGCTCAGGTACCAGACGTGTGAATGATCAAGATGCGTGTATTTTAGATGGTTTATGCTTTTTGTCACTGTTGACTTTTTTCTTACTGTGTCTCAGTACGGGCCCTGAAGACCTGGACCGTCATCCAGAGCGGAGGATGAAAGCAGCTTTTACTGCCTTCGAGGAAGCAAACATGCCCCGACTAAAAATGGAGAACCCAAACATGCGGCTGTCGCAGCTGAAGCAACAGCTGAAAAAGGAGTGGGCTAAATCTCCTGAGAACCCTCTGAACCAGCGTTTTGCCACCTATAACTCAAAGTGAATTTTGTTTATTTTATATTATCGCTTGAAAACTCTGCTTAAGCAATTTAGAGACTTTGATCTGAAAAAACTAATAATTTCACCAAAAACGAGTTGTCTTTGAGGAGAGCTCCATCAGCAAGCACCCACACACCTTCTCGTGTGCCAGAGGACTTGACTTTATTGTTTAAATTAGTAGAAAGGTAAAACTGATTATCTGCTTCCAAAATAACGACTCTGTCATGTTTGTGCACATCCTCTAATGAGGCAACTCAACATCTCATGAATTAAAGTACTTATTTTTTAGTCCTTCTGGGAAGGTGGGAAGCCAGATGTTTTCAGAATAACTTATTAAAGTTCACAGCTAAATCATCAACATGTGTTGTTTTGGTCTGTGCAGCGCAAACGGATTGAATGGAAATGTTGCAAGTGTAAGTCACATTTGTTTAATAAAGAGGATAAGTAAAAGATTTAATTCCAGGTCACATAGTGTACACCAACCAATGAATTTTGGAAATATATTATGTATAACTTTTTTTCTATCTCAGATTATTCTAGTAGGTAATGATTATTTTATTTTTTTGTAGTTCAAAAGGAACGATTTTAATCGCTTATTTAAATATATCTTCAAATAAATAGATAATATTACCCACAATACTCTATCAGTGTGTTTTAAATGTAAAAGAGCAGTTACCAATGAGAATCCTAGTCACGATACAATAATGTACAAACAATTATGAGCTACAAGTATTGCATTGATAAACGTATGAAATGTAGATTATAATGAAATTAAGTTGCAGCATCTCATATTTCAGTTCAGTTCTAATCCCACATTTGACACTTTCCTGATTTAAAAGTGTTCACCGTTCTAAAGTTTAGGTGCAGCAAAGCAAACATCCTCTTCATTTTCTGCTCTAACTCATCTTCCCCACATGGGTTTAGCTACCTTTTGAGAGCAGAGGTGTCGGGTCACTACAGATAGTTACTGTACTTAAGGTGTTTTTTTTTGTTTGTTTTTTTTGTTTTACCTGTAATCGACTTCAGGATTCTTTTTTGCTTTTTAACACCACCTTTGATCATAAATATCTGTACTTTCTACTGCTTACTCTCTTAATCAAAACTTGCTTCTTACTTCTACATATTGATTACAACATAACGGTTCCAAAACAAGAAATAAGAGAAAATCCAAATCACAAAAAGAATGTCCAGTAAGAGCATAGTTTGTTTATAGAAAACTACGAGTACTAAAATGACCTCAATAAAGACTAGGAGGAGGAGGCTAGGAATCTTTACAGATGATGGATGTCATTGTCTGAGATGAAAGACTATCCCCATCAGTCCCTCTTTATTAGATCTTAATTTTACATATTGATTATGGATTAAGTTCTGTTTTATTTTAATATTCTTTGAAACTTATTTGTGAATATCAAAGTATTTGGCTGCTTATGCAAAACAGTTGATTACAGTTATTATTCTATCTCATATTTTAATTTAAAACAAAACCAGATCAAGTCTGTATTTTATGCTCTCTCTAAGACAAAAAGAAAATGAACCTATTTTCTATGCATATAAAAAAACTCTTATAGAATAAGTAATTTTGCATCAATTAAGGCAAAAACTTCATTTTACTTTTGTACTGAACTATGATGTAGAGCCTGTACTTTATTCATAGATAAGTTCAGTTAGTCTTTTTTTTTTTTTTTTTACGTAGGTATCCTTATTTGTAAAGTTAAAAAAACTTGTTCTATTAGTACTTTTGAGACCTTTGTGAGAGTCGAACCTTTTAGAAACTAAGGTGCTAATTTGCTGAAGAATAAAAAAACAATAAAATCATAAACTATTCTAAAGTGAAAGGAGATCCCCACACAGTGAAGTAAAGCTAAGACGTGTGAGAATTTCCTACCAAAAATCAGGACTTATTAATTTTTTTTTGTTGTCACAAATTAGCAGAAAATGAGAGGAAACTGAACTAAAGATTGTTCCAAAAGTTCTATTTGTAAAATATGGAGAACCACACTAGTTAAAATCTTCAAATGAATCCCTAATGTTGAAGATAAACTAGGCCTATTTCATATTGTTCAATAATAAATCACTATTATCTTTTAGGCATATACTTACTGTACTTTAAAGACTAAGAAGAGTCTTAAAAATCTGTGTTTTATTTTCCCACAATCAGTTTCCTTTGTCCTTATCTATCCAAACCTGAAAGATAAGCAACGTAAATTCCATTATTTTTAAGAATGTTCTTGAACCCTGATCTAATAAGAATACTTCTTAAATGACCCTGGTTAAATGTTTTAAATGTATATATCCCTATTATCAATCAAAATGTTAGTCAAAGAAAAAAATAGCATTTTGTCTATATTTCACATATTTAATACAGATACTGTTAAAATATTGAGCTGCTGAAATCAGAAGCAGCAGACTTCACAGAGTTTTATGATGCAACAGTACACAGATGACAAAAATTAGCATTTTTAAAACATTTCTTATACAGGCCTTAGGTAAAACTATTTGAAACTCTATTTGTTAAAGCATCATAAAAAAATAAAAACAAGAGAAATACAATTTTGTTTCGATCCAAGAAAAAATAAACAATGTTATGTTTCTAGAACTGATCAAGCTGCTTCTGTGTCACAAACATTTAAGACAAATAAGATTTGGTTAAATAACAACCACCTGAGTAGATCATATTTTCTCTCTTAACAGAATGACTGGTGATTTGAAACAAACCTCATTATACACTGGTTGTTATATCGGACCTGTTAGATCTTCTAAGACACAGATGATGAGGCCTTGTGCTGCTTGGCATGATTCATTCAGAGCCCAGTTTAAAAATGGACACTTTTGTGCGGCAGGCTCTTGTGGCGGGAGAGATAAGAGACGGTGCAAAAGGCCTTTGAACCACAAGCTTTAATAACAACTTCAAATGACCTTTTATTTTCCACTTTGTAATGAATGTTAGAGATTGGCTTTGTTTTCCTTCCCAACCTACCTGTCCTCTTCCCATTTATCTACTGTGGTCTGATGTTACACATTTTTTTTATTTTTCCCCTCTGTGTCCCAACCTGAACCCTCCCACTCCCTTCTATTTGCATGGCAACCCTTCACCAAGGCAGCTGTCGCTTATTTCTTCCTTCATGTTGAATTCTAATTATTACTTTCAAAGGAAAGCATCTCTAAAGCTCCTTTATCAAGTGTCCAGACTGGGAGCAGACAAGCGGCTATCTAAAACCCACTCAGGCTGCTCCTCTTCTTCACCTTGACACATCTTTTCTGTTGATGGGGGGCATTTTGGTTTGCATGCTACATCTTCAACTTTGGATGGAATAAAAAAAAAAGCAGGAAGCAGGTAAGGATCACCTGTGCTGGTAATGATCTTTCTTTTCTTTTTGGTTATCAGGAAAAATTGAAGAAATAAATCAAACTTGTTATCCCTGAATTTAAAAGATCATGTTAGTTGGCTCCATATTATATTTTAAGGATGAATTACATTATGAAAGCATCTTGGCATAGTTCTAACTAATAAAATCCATTTTAAAAGCATTTTAATTCAGCTTTTTTTCAATCTTTTCTGTTAAAGGTTAAGATATGTTGGTAGACAATAGATTAAAGTTCTAAAAATGTAATTATTTTCTTAATGTTTACAGATAATAGAGTGATCTTACGGTAACAAGACGTAATTCAAAATTGGTAATGAATTAGAAATGTTTTTCAAAGAAATTAAATAAACACAAAAGTCTTTCTGGGTTTTTCTAAACAGACGATGGGGGGCTATGTCTGTTTTTGACAGGTTGTGTCTTATTAGCAACCTCATGTAAAAACAAACTGAAAAACAACCAATTGCTTCAAAAAACATGACTACAAGTATTTCCTTCATTTGCAAAAAGAAAGAGGTTACAGTATATGAACAAATGAGAAGATTAAAACAAACACCCTTTAAAAAGAGTTCAAATATGGAGAAAATTAGACATCTTATTCCCTAAAATTTTTAGTTTAGACATAAAGAATGCAATCTAACCTTGATAAGCCTGTGTTTCCTGCCCTTGGAACAGTTATACGAAAATTACTTGTCAAAATATAAGTCCTCCATCACAAAGGGTTTCCAGGAGAAGTTTTGCTCGTAAGTTAATTCCTGATAACTTTTTAATCTTGACTCCATTTGGCTGATAGCAAAATGAGTGCTGGACAAATGTATACATTGTCATAATCTAAAAAATATTTTAAGAGGTTTATACAACCTGAGTGATTCATGCTTTGCTCTAAACATGAGTTTTCTCTTGAAAAATTTCAACCTGAACTTTAAAATGTTCTGGTGAATTGGCTGAAAAAGGTGCTTTTTATCATTCTGTTGGTCCATAAACAATAACTTACCAATTGAAGCTTTTTATTCCTGCTTATTTTTATGGTATTGCTTTCATACTTGATTTCATGATGCCACTGGTGGCATTAATCATCTTGACATTTCTTCAAAATTAAGTTTAACAACAAAAATGGTCACAGTAAAAGCCTGTTTGTGGTGTATTTGTTACAATAGATTTTAAAACCGCTAAAAACAATATATTGGTGTATGAGGCTGTTTTTGTTGTCATAGTGATCTTATTAAATGGACTTAAAAGCAAGGCTCATGTAGGGAACCAGCTGTCAGTGTTGAAAATCTCTTTGTAATATTCAGAAAAAGAGATTTTTTTCCTATTGAAATCTGTTGTGTTTCTTACTCTGTGTTGAAACAAATGGATGTCATGTCTTTTCAGTCTTGCAGTGAAAACATGAGGTTGATTCTGGTTAAACCCACCAATGCGACAAGACGTCTTGACTCAACAGGTGAAGTCTTTCAAGATGGAGAACATCAACCTTGCGCTACAGGAGGTCCTGAGGAGAAACACCATCCGTTCTCTGGAAGCCCAGGCAAGTCCTCCTCATCTCCCCAGAAGAAGAGTATCTGCTGTGCTTCATCTTCCCTCCATGAGAAATCTAATGGAATCTGTCCTCCAAGAGGTTTGGCTCAGAGGTCACCTGAGAAAACCCAGAACCTCTCACTGTCACAGCTCAGTGACCAAGATTGGCAGATGCTTTGTGGCGAGGATCTACGCTTAGCAGGAAGAACCGAAGATGCTGTGGAAAATTCAACTCATAGGGATAGATGTGGCTGCCCCTGTCCGGATGCTCTCCAACAGGCTGAAGTCTTAAGCTTACAGCCACAATCAAATAGAGAAAACATCTCAAGACTGCGAAGTAAAAGAAGTGTTTCATCACCTCATACCCTGCCCTTCTCTGAAAGCATCCACCCTTCCACCACTTGCCAGGTTTCAACACAACCACCAAATAACAAAGATCATCGGAAACCTCCTACATACCACACAAAGAACACCATCGTGCCTCAGTGCTATGAGCAAGATTGTGATAAAGAACAGCGTTGCAGAGCCAGAGACTGCAGCCGTTTAGCTCCGTCAGAGCTGTTCAACATTCCTCTGAACTCAGCTCAGTGTGCCATAGCGAATAACAAACTTTCTGCAGTTGGTTCAGATGTCAACTGGAGCGAGCTTTTTGGCAAAGAACCTCTTTTGGCGCAGCAGTACCAAAGGAGAGAATCTCACTGCTCCCTAACTGGTGATCAAACATGGAAGCCATCTGGAGAGTCAGCATTTGCTCTCAAGTGTCGCCATCTTCCTTACAACCGCCTGACCAGAATGCCGTGGGGAAAGAGGTCAGTTACACCAGCCAGTCAGAGAAGTTTCATGTCTTTCTCCACCAGCCAGTGTAGTTTGCTTGAAAACCAGGATTTAACGGAGAGAACAAGAGAGCAAGAGGGTCAGGTATGTCAGTTTTTGTGTGCGTATTTCTATTGAAATATTTGCAAATGTTGTTACTCTCAAGGCAATTGGAAATTCCCTGTTTCATGCCGAATGTCACCATCTTTTGCAGGAAGCATTTCCACATCTCATTGCATCCAAACTATCTCCTCCCAAACCATTTCCTCCATTTACCGAGACCCTAGATAGTGACAATGTCCAAAATGGGGATGCAGTGCGGCCACTCAGCAGCCTGGGTACTTTAAGCTCAAGTTTTGCAGATTTTCCTTCAGACCAGCAGCAACTTCAGCTGCTTCACAGTGCCATCCTAGACGACACCTTGTCCAAGACAACTGGAGAAGACTCTAGTAAGGCCACCAGAGAGAGCCTGAACAGGTCCGAGGGAAGCAAACCACAGAAGAAGACGAAGGACATCAGCTATCGGCTGGGTCAGAGGAGAGCCTTGTTTGGGAAGCGCAAACAGCTGAGCGACTACGCGCTGGTCTGTGGGATGTTTGGTATTATTGCCATGGTCATTGAGACAGAGCTTTCGAGGGCTTTTTACACTAAGGTACCCAATATGAAAGAACATATAATTCTTAGTCCCAAGAAACTGATTGTCACTTATTGAAATAGATTTTTTTTAAATGTAAAATGAGGCTTGGTTACATATATATTTTATTATCTTGTGAAATTGGCTGTGCAGGTAGAAATCACAAATCAGAGTTTCAGATGGCTTTATAAGCTATTAGCTGAGCTAGAGTCTGATAATGCAAAGGTCATGAGTCCACTATAATGAATTCTGGAGCAAGTATTGTGAGCCCCCTCTAAGTCTTTTTATTTTATTCATTTTTTTTATAACTCATAATTTGAGGGTTTTGTTTTGATTCTGTAACTTTGAAATTTGAGTTCAAACGGAAAGCAGTAGTGAACCTGCAGCGAATCCAGAATCAATGGCACAACAAATAGCCTTCCTGAAGGTGTTTTTTGGAGACTAAATCTTTATATGACCGAAAAGAGTTTAGTTATCTACCAAGCTTTCTGCATCATAAAAACCTTAGGTCTATGACAGAGTTTCACAATCACTGTTTTATGTGGTTCTCACAACAGACTATATATTAATATGCTTGTCTCCATTGTGAACAGGAATCCATCTATTCTTATGTACTGAAAGGTTTGATCAGCATTTCAACCGCAATTCTGCTTGGACTCATTCTGATGTACCATGTGAGAGAAATACAGGTAGGATTGATGTTCTAAACTTTTTTTAAACTACTCAAAGAAATGATTCAAAATAGATTACTTGGAAATTGGTAATTAAGGAAAGACAAAGTACAAATTTTTTTTTGAAATTTTCCCTTAAATTTATACATTTCCCCCAATTTTTTTCACAAAAATTAAAAACTTGATGATTGGGTAACCTTATTTCGTTCTAGCTGGGTTCCACAGACCAAGATTAAAATTCTGGCTGTGATTCTGATAAATTCTGTATTTAAGAGCATCATTTAGAAAGGGTTTTAAAGGAGGATCTTACTTGCAAGATCAGATCAGAATTTCATTGTCCAGTACCATCTTCGGTAAACTAGACAAACTTCCCCACATGATTGAGAAGGGGAAGAAAAGTGTCATATTAAACATTGGGTTGCATTCATTTTCATGATAAATCAATCTTATTTTCCTATATTTCAACAAAGAGAAAATTTTGTTAATTTGCAATAATTGTTTGCAGCCCTTTATCCATAATTCCTATTCTCGTTCTCAGCTCTTCATGGTAGACAATGGGGCAGATGACTGGAGAATAGCAATGACCTTTGAGAGGATCCTCTTAATTGCGTTGGAGCTCCTAATCTGTGCCATCCATCCAATCCCAGGCCAGTATGTGTTCACCTGGACGGCACGCCTGGCCTTCAGCTACACATCATCTGTGGCAGATGCTGATGTAGACATCTTTCTTTCTGTGCCGATGTTCCTGCGCCTCTACCTGATCGGACGCGTCATGCTGCTCCACAGCAAACTCTTCACAGACGCCTCCTCACGTAGCATCGGGGCCCTCAATAAGATTAATTTTGACACTCGTTTTGTCATGAAGACTCTGATGACCATCTGTCCTGGGACTGTCCTCCTGGTCTTTAGTGTGTCCTGTTGGATCATTGCAGCATGGACAGTCCGTGTATGTGAGAGGTATTAGTTTTAAATATATGTGTTAAAATTGACAGCCTAACAGTAAAAAAAAAAATATATATATATATATATTTTTTTTTTCAGACATATATATATATATATATATATATATATATATATATA
>NW_015150872.1:428785-458734 GCF_000732505.1 Cyprinodon variegatus | reverse complement strand
CAAATGTTGCATTGAAAGCCTCACCTTGACTGCACATTCTAGCACAATTCTGTTTGTCTGACTCCCTTTTTCCAATCAGAAGGCATATGTTCATTTAAATATTTAATTTGCTGACACACTTGAATTTAAAGCTTATTCACTTTCAAAAGGTTCAGGCCAGGATCGTTCTGGAAAAGGGGCCTGTAACCTGTGGCTCTTGAGTCACAATTGGCATTTTATACTGCTGGATAGTATTCTCTTCTTTGACTAATTGCATTGAATTTCCAGAATAAATTGTCTATAAATACAAAGGTGAGTAAAGTACCCAAAAATGTACTTAAGAAAGAGTAGAACAACTTCATCACATTTTGATTCAAGTAAAAGTAAAGCAATTTCTCAAACAAGAGGAAAAAAAGTATCTAGTAAAAAAGCTAATCAAGTAATATCAAATTACCAAACCAACAAGCAAATTACAAAAAAAAAATAAAAATAAAAAATATATAATAAACAAACAGAATTTAGAGGAGGGATCTGAAATGTTTAGAAAACAAAATCAAAATAACTAAAACAGTTATTACATGCTGTGCATTCATTCTTTTTTTGTATGTATTGTTTTCCTTCATTTTGAAAGCTAAAAGTTGAAAGGGCACAGTGAATAGTTAAAAAAGGACCAATCTTTGGTAAATATTCATTAAACATATATTATCTTGTTTCTCTCTTTAAAAAATATGGTGGCTCTAAATGAGTTTTGTTACCTGGACCGTATATAAAAAACACTCTTTGAGACTTTTTCCCATATACATTTGACTTGCGCAGGTAGGTAGCAGAAATGCTAAACCTGTTTTACTGTAAGGAGTCAAGTTCCAGACGTTTCTTGTTGATGGCAGGTTTGGTTTCTGGCTAGTTCTAGTTTGTCCCTGAATATCCTAACTAATTTCCTGTCATCTGGAGGAGACAGTTTGGCTTAGTTAGTTAAAACTTTAATATAGTGTGGTGTGATTATCAAAAACACCGGAACTTTTTGTTGTACAGTACTTCCACCACAAAAATAACAAAGTATTTCAGTGCATATGACTTCCACGTTCCTGATGAATCGAAGCAAACCTCCGACTAGTCTTATAGCTGTAACACTTTTTTCTAATACAGTGCCTGGTGTTTCTGTCCCAGCAGGTATCATGATGCACAGGAAGTAACAAGCACTTTCTTAGGAGCAATGTGGTTGATCTCCATCACTTTCCTGTCCATTGGTTATGGAGATATGGTCCCTCACACCTACTGTGGTAAAGGAGTTTGCCTGTTAACAGGAATTATGGTGAGGAATATACAAAAAAATTACGATATAGGAATACATTTTCTTTAGAAATAACTTATGTTCTCATTTTATAAATCCTGGTAACAATCCTGGATGTTTTAGAAAAATTTTAATAAATCACTGTTGTGATGCCAACAGCAGCTGTTCTTTTCAACAGGGGGCAGGTTGCACAGCATTGGTGGTGGCTGTGGTTGCAAGGAAGTCGGAGCTCACAAGAGCTGAAAAACATGTGCATAACTTTATGATGGATACTCAACTTTACAAAAAGGTCTGTTTGGATACAGCAGTGCTTATTTCTTCAATGAAAACTTTTCTGTTTTTTTTTTCTTGAAAATAACGGGTTGTTTTTTTTTTAAGTTTCAGTTAAATGATAGAAAATGGTATGATTATCAAATGAATGCACAGCTACAAAGTGGCAAAATTTTGTCAATGAAAATGATGTCATTTATCAACCGAAGTCACTTTAAAACAGCTGTTTTTCTCTTTTGAATTCCTTCATTAGATAAAAAACATAGCTGCCAATGTTTTAAGGGAGACTTGGCTCATCTACAAAAACACAAAGCTGGTAAAGAAGATCGACCACGCCCGCGTACGCCACCATCAACGGAAGTTCCTTCAGGCCATTCACCAGTAAGTATCATTATTATTTGTTTGAATTTGGAAGTCTGTCGTACAGTTTTACTGTGAATTTAGATAACTATCTTTTAAGTGATTTAGGATAAATTAATATGGGTCTTTACCTTCAGACTGAGAAGACTCAAAATGGAGCAAAGGAAACTAACTGACCAGGCAAATACTGTGGCTGATCTTGCAAAGGTTTGTGTATTTTCTTCCGAACAGTAAACTAAAAACCCAAACTGGTGTTTTTGATGTTTGCAATCTGTATTTACTTCTTATGTTTTGTACCTTTTGCATTTTATATATTTGGTGGGGTCCTGAAAAAAAATAATGATTTAAATTTCAGCAAAAAAAAAAAAAAAACACACTAGAGGAGTGAATGCATTAGTTTTGATTAATTCTTTTTTAATCTAACATAGTTATTAAATGAAGGCTAACTACGTGCTTCATGCCAAAGAAAGCGATTTAAATAGTTTCAGGTTACTGTTCTCTGTGTTGCCTTCCAGACTCAGAACATGATGTACGATCTGGTCTCAGACCTGCAACATCGAACTGGGGAGCTGGACAAGAGGATTGTTGCTCTGGAAGAGAAACTGGACTCCATCCTTCATGGAGTGCAGTCACTGCCAGTTGTGTTGTCTCAAGCAATAGCAAAACTTCAAAAAGATTTCCTGGACGACCTAGCCTGTCGCGTCCACTTCCTGTCATCCTCTCTAAGTTCAGAGTGCTGTTCAACACATCCCAAGCAGCTGTGTCCAGGATCAAGCACACCAGAGACGCCATACAGCTGAGAAGCCGCTTTGTTTTTGCCATGTTTTATATAAATTGGTTGGAATTTCAACAAGTAATAATTTCACCTCAGAGTAAAATATTGATGCTTAGACTTACACATGTGTCTTTTGAGTCATATGCTCAGGATTTTATAGTAAGTGCAATGTAAGAGATTTCATATCTGCTTAAAAGAAATTATTTGGTCGAGAAAACAAAATAGTTTCTTCACAAGTGCTTAATTTTAAAAGGTCAACCGAGGGAGTCTTCTGCTCTTATTATTCAGCAGCTGGAATTCCTCCAATAAATTAAGCTTCTTAGAGACTGTACTGCCCATTTTCAATAGAATGAAAAAGTTGGAAGATTTTAACACAAACATCTTTCCTAATATGAACAGGAATGAATAAAGAATCTCTTTAGAAGTAAAAGTTGCATGCTGTCAAGTGTCCAATGCATTATTTTGGTTATTTTATTGAGAACGCTATATTTCCTGTGAGCGTCAAGAATAAGAATATACAGATTATTATATATATGCCTATATTATTTAATTTCCCTTTGGGATTAATGAAGTGACTTTGAATTTTTATTGAATTTATTCTAAAACACAAGAAGTGATATTTGGGTTACTTACTAACATAAATGGAAGGAGAATATCTTTTCATATATAAATTTTCCTATTTTATTTTTTTTTCTATTAATTGTTGCTATCTTGCTAAATATATTCTCATTTGGTAATTTTATTAGGTAATTTTGACTTTGTACTTTGAGATTTTAAGTAAGTATATTATATTAATTTTTTGAGGCAGCAATAATTATTTTCTACTCAAAAACCCAAAAGGAATTTTGATCAGTTGCTGTCTTTTTTTCTTATTAATATTGGCATTGGTAGATTATGTATACATTTCATAAACAATATCTAGCCATTCTGAAACTGTAGGAAACCTTAGAAGCAGTCAGTGTCTTGTAAGCGGTTTTTGCAGTTTTTGCATTCTTATCAGCCTGTTTGATCAGGAAATCACGGGTCCCAAAAACAAAAATAAGAACTACAAAGGTATTTTATTACTGAACAAGTATACACATCTCTTTGTGGCTATGTCGCCCAAAAAGGGTTTATTTTTGCACATTCCCAAAAAACATTGTATTGATCATAGACATGAACGCCACACAGCCTGCAAGAATTACCACCACTTTGATCAAAATTTGCTTTTTGCTTTGGTGTTATTTAAAAAAATTTATATATAAAACCTGCCATTTCCAGTTAAACTTATTAATCTTGAGGGAGTTTACACATGTCCAATGCAAGACACAATGAATTGCTTTCTTTTCCCCATTTTTAATATGATTTCGTAGAGTGGGACTTTTACTTTGACCTTGGGTCAAAGCCACACCATCTGTATTTTATCACTCAACTGGTATTCTAGTTTATTACAAACCTTTCATTGGGGTTTAATAGATTTAAAGCACATATAAATACTGCAATTTATATTAAATAGAAAAATAGTATCTATAATAAATGTAACTGTTTATAACGTGCATATTTATTGTTGAAGTTTATGGTTGTACATGATTTATAGTGAGCAAGAGCAGTTTTACAAAACAATGATTGGAAATGTATTACGATATAAAACCTTGTATAATTTCATTGAAGCAAAAGCTGGATTATTTTTGAGTCATTCAATTTAAAGCAATAACAGTTTGTTGATCTAAGTGTTTTTCTTTTATTAAACTGTCAGATATAAGCAGCATCTGTGTCCAATAAGCTCTTCTTTTGTGCAAGGCATCTTTATGCCAAACCTCCTTTAGGGCTGCTTTATAAATAATTAAGCTGTTTTTTGTTTTTTTTTTGTTTTTTACAAATATGATGGGTATCTGTTAGAAAATGGCTACCACCTATGGTAAATAGTGGAAACAGTCATATCAGATCATGGTCAATCAATGTGATGTTTTTTTTTTTTAATAGTATGCTCATAGTTAATCGGTGCATTTCTGGTTGTAAGTCTTTTAAATGTATTCATACTTCACCTAAACACAGTGTTGATGCTGGGGTTAATAATTGCTCATTGAACTGAAAATGTTCTTTGTCCCTGGTATCTCACATTATATAGACTAATTTAACCAACATAAAATAATCAAATAATATTAAAAAAATAATTTAAATTTAAACCTACAACAGACATCAATCATCTAGATATTGTGAAATAATATACAACAGGGACAATGCAATATATATTATTCTGTATAGAAAGAAAATAAGGCATATCATATACTAAACTTCCACTTGTATGTTGTGCTCTCATGAACTTTTTTCAAAAGTGAAAAAGTGTCTTCCTTCTAAAAGATTCTACAGGAAAATTCAAAACCATAGAATGTAAACATTAGTTCTGTTCGACAAAAAAATAAATTGTGTGTTAATTGACTTCTGAAAATAAATTAAGCAGGCATAGGGTACTCCTTTAGGTCTACAACAACGTTGTTTACCAGAACCATATGTTTGTCGGCAGGACTCCTTTGTCTCGCGATACTTTCCCGGAGGAGCGCTGCACCCACGAGAATGTTGTTTCGCGCGCTGACTCTAAGCTCCAGTCAGGGTTCAGATTGACAACCCTATGAGCCAATCAAATGTGAATTGTGAGAAGCAATCACCCAATCAGCATGGCGGACCTATGGAACAGGGGGGTTTACAAAGTGTTGAAGAATAACTCATTGATCAATCTCCAACAAGGGCTGGAGTTGGTCGCATAAACCCATAGAAAGAAATAACTTAGGAGTAAAACGTTCACGTTTAATTCTTATCCCGATTTTATTTTGGACTATCAAACAGGTAAACCATTTTTTCGACTACTGCTAACTTTCGAATGGCTGTTATTGTATTTTCATTTACATCTTTATTCAATTGTTCGTACTCTGAGCTAAGTCTGGTGTTGCTTCGCTTTTGCTGCCGATATAAAATCACTGAAAGGCCTCATATGTGGTTCAGGGTCACCTAGATTCAATTATTCATCTCTTGCCCATAGTTCTGTTTCACGTCGGTGATCTGGTAAAAAAAAATGGCTGAAAAGAAACAGAAACGGACTGTAACCTGACTTGCTGTGCGCTTTAAACTTGATTGGGTAGAAGTTATTTTCTGTTTGTTTGCAGTGAACTGCAGCTCTTTGTGAAAACGGTTGAACCACCGAATGAATGCTAACACACCACTGCCCATTTTCCTGTTTCCCTTGCTTGGCATAAAGTAAAATATTTTGTTTTTTATTTTCTCTAGAACACGCTGGAAGTAAAATATTAGGCAAATTGCTAGTAATGAATTGAGGGTATTGTTTTTTAGTCAACTTGTTTTTATAAAATATCCATTTTATGCTAATTTTGTTCGCTTTCTTAGTATTATTTCCATCCTGCACGAAAGCCGTAGAGGCGGGGAGCTTTTCCTCTTATTAATTAATAGAGTCCAAGTGAGTTGTATACTAATTATATATTACTGTAGAACCAAATAATGTCATATTCCACCGTGTTTTATAGTCGGAAATCGAAGGCACATTGTTTGCTAGCGCTCCCTCGCGTCCGGATGTGCTTTTAAAAGAAAAAGGGGGTGTGGCCTGAAGACTGATTTCCCGCACTGTATTTAAATCAGCCTATTCCCTCCCTTTCTGCAGGCTGTGATAACAGCAGACACCATACTGTACTCACAGCAGGAGGCAAAGGGGGCAGAGTAACCCCTCTGATCCTTTACAGCAGGGTTCCTGCAGATCCTTAAAAAGGCATTAAATTCTTCAATATAAAAAAAGGCCTTAATTGGTATTAAAATGTCTTAAACCAGTCTTTCAAAGGTCTTAAAATGGTCACCAAGACATAAGTAGGATTTTTTATTTGTAATTCATATAAAAAAATGTTAATAACTTAAAAAAAAATTTGGATATTTACCGAACAGCTTAGCTGGAACTAATGGAATGATGACACAACAATAGGCCCGTGAACTACATTATCTGGGTGGGTCTCATATGAAGTACAACACGTGATAAAGGTTCAAGATATGCCGACAGTTCCATAAATCGGCCAAGAAGATACAATTATGCAATTCTCAGTAGTAAATGATCACACATCACAATTCATTGGTGACAGCGCACCACCACAGGATACAGACATCCCAAGTTCCAAAAAGTCATTTCAGGGAGATGCTTATCTACGTGTATCCACGCTCTGGGTTACCCATAATTCCAAGTTGTAGTGTAAAAAATAAAATACTCAAATACATCATTCTTTTAAGATCTTTATTGAGGTTTGAAACATGAGTGTATTTTTTAACAACCGTCTAATGACCTATACAGGGTTATTAAAATAGTAAATAAAAGTACCACTGTCTGCTTTGCTATTGGTGTTGTGTTTATACGGCTCACCATCATGTTGAAATCTGGGGTGTAAATACGGTCCGGTGTAGTCGGTCACTTCCGTATCAGGTGGGTTTAAAATGATTTTTTTCACACCATTTCATCTACAAAGAGACATACTAGTCTACAATTGCGTAGGGGGGTCACAAGATGTCTATGATGGGGCCCCTAAGAGGTCGTGGGCCCGTAAGCAACTGTTGTCCCTGCTTACTGATATTTACGCCATTGGGTGGAACCATTATTAGTTCCATCCTGACAGCAGATCTGATAAAAACAACGTTGCAAACAGACCATGGGGTGATGCAAGATGAAAACGGTACTGAGGAATGTATATGGGGAATGGCGTAGTTTGAGCAAGAAGTCATTCAAGCTCGGCACAATGGGAATCAAAGCTGTGGAGTTAGACATGTGAAAGTAGCAGCTATTTCTCAGTTCTGTTCCAGCCTGTCTCTGCAAGGCCTCTACAGCATCTCCAACGTCACAAAAAGCACCACACCTCCGAATAATGTTTGGTGGTTCCCCTACAGTGAAATCAGAGCTATTATGGACTTTGAGTAGGGATCAAAATAAAGTTTGTGAATTCCATTTATTAGTTGTTAAAAATATGTTATTGGTGTGTTTTTAGTTTTCTTCTTATATGGAAAGATTTTCAAAATTGTAAACATTTCTACTGGGCCAAAAAGTAGTGGTTTTCTTGTGTGTGTTGTGAAGTTCATCTTACATTTTTATTTCAAGGGACAAAAAAAGTAAAAAAGGAACCCTGTTTACACCTCTGATTCGGCTTTTGGAGAACTTTGTTTACTTCTGTTCTCTGAAATATGTACAAACAATATTTAATGTTTGTGCAGGAGTTGAATAATGCATACAGCCAAATCTGATATGAAAATTATATACATAGTAGGGGTGTAGATAATAATTTTTGTATCGATCCAACAGCCGACGAAACGCTGCATCGACACGTCCGCAAGAGTATTAGTTCATGTTTTGTTTTTTGTTTTTTTCCCCCCTTCCCTCCGGTCTATTTTTATCCATTTGCTCCTGGGCGTAATTCTCCCTCCCGTGCTGCGGTGGCGCTAAACCTATGTTGCCCTCCTGCCTCGCTTCCTTTAGCCACTAGCCTCTCTCTGCTTGCAGTATTTTTTGATGCAAGGCCTTCTCATTACCCGATGCGTCCCAGAAGCACATTCTGTTCTGCGCATGCACGAATAGACATACATCCAGGTGTCTAAAAATAATGAATTATTTATATGATTAAACCATGTTTATCTGCATTTTTGTTGTTTCTTTCTTTAGATTATGCACTATATAGCATTTGGTAAAAACAAAACCAAAACGTAAAACTCAAAAAGACTAGATTTATGTTTAAATCCAAAGCCAAAAAAGCCACTAGAAGTAGCGTAGGATCCCATTTCCGGTCCAAATTGGTCAGAGACGACTGATAAAACAGTAGTCCCTGCCCGAATCTCTCCAAATTTTTCAGGAAATGCATTGTAAACCTTTAACATAATATATTTGAGTACCTTCACTATCTTTGGGGAGGGAAAATGTAATTTACGTATTTTTAACAAAAGGAAATGGAAAACAACCCGGATGTATATCTGGATGCGCAAATGAGCTCATAGTGCATGCGCAGAACGAGTCGAGTAGTGACAGGCCTTTCGTATTTTATAAAAAAAGAGGCATTATTTTTCAGTGAATGAGGTTTTCATAGGCCTAGGTGGAGTACAACTTTGGTACTTCTGTTATTTGCTGTTGTTTCTCAAATAAAATGCATGATGATATTACAGCGTTCATTGATTTATTTTTAAATTATCAATTAATCGAATCGTATCATGGTGTATTCTTGAGTATAGGAAATTGTTACTGAATCGGATCGCCATACTGGGTGTGATTTACACCCCTAATAAATAGCAGCATTTTAAAGATGCTGAAACCTTAAATATAGTTTAAAAACGCATACCTTTTGGGACGCCCACCATCTTTATGAAGTCTAGCAGGTCTTCTGTCTGGCTTAATGTGACAGTAGAATCTCGCTACTCCCTTTAAAAGTGCCAAATTACAGCGTTTTTATAAATCAATCCTGTATTCCTGTAATCCTGTACAAATTGAAATGCAAGGATAATTTTGACAAGATCAGATTGGTCTCACAAGACCTTTTAGCTTTTGTAACAGAACTTAAATGTGAGTTGAATTTAAAGGTATGAAATGACCTGTTTCTATAGGTTAGATTATCCCTCTACTCTGTGATGTTTTCAGCAGTAAACACCTGGCAGTTTTTCTTTTTTACAAATTCAAATATCTCTGTTTATTTTGAATTAAATTGGAGGCCAGAGCAGGGTTCCACATATAGGTAAGGTAGATGCCATTGCTAGTGGAATTCCACTCCTGAGGTTGTTGGTTGGAGATCCACCTCAGACTTTACCAGAATTTCCCCATTGTTTGACAATAAAGGCATTTCCTATTCTGAGATGTGGCTGCAAGAGGTCCTGCTGCTCTGTTTTTAACATAAGAAGCTGGTGTGATCCTATAATAAAAGGCAGTTACAATAGTGGAGATTCGATGAAACCATGACATCCATCACTCTCAAATCTGTTATGGGAGATTTGGTTTTAATTAGTCAGGAAATTGGTGTTTGTTGACTCATAACATTCACAGTATTTGTTGTTTGTTGGACATATTTTTATTTGTAGGGCAGCTGCAATGTGGATTCAAGTTCGCACGATGGATGGGAAGGAGACCCATCGGGTGGATAACCTGTCCAAACTCACTAAGGTTGATGAGCTTCGCTTAAAAATCGTGGAGCTGTTTAATGTGGAGCCAGACAGGCAGAGGCTTTTCTATCGAGGAAAACAGGTGAGCTGGTTAGCTTAAATTGTTCTTTTTGTTCTGGTCCAAAAGAATTTTTAATGCATATTTTTATTTTTTTAATATCAGATGGAAGATGGCCACACTATATTTGACTACAACGTTGGCCTGAACGACATAGTGCAGCTGCTTGTCAGGCAGAAGGCCCCCGCTGTTGACGTCGTCAAAAACAAAGACAAAGAAGCGGAGCTCTCCGACTCGGATTCTGGCTGCGGCTCAACCCAGAGCGAGTCTGACAAGAACTCGACCCATGGGGAGGTCGAGGGCCAAACCGCTGGAACCTCTGCCCTTACAAACACACAGGAGCTTGTCTATCCTGGTTTTGGATTTTACAAGGTATTTCTATTAACGATTGTGTGGCAAATGTAGAGGGACCTGTGAAGCTGTGTCAAAACAAAGTAATATTTTCCCAAGAAAAACATGATTTATTTAAAATTATTAATTATTTAAAGTAGATTTTTTTTTTAATGTTTGTATAGATCAGGGGTCTGCAAGCTTTCATATTCAAAGATCCATTTTGCCCTGATTCCACCTAGAGCCAAAAAAAGTTACATAACTTTTTAATAAAACACAATCTATTGATCTTAAATATAACAAATCTGTTGCCATCTTAAACAACCATCAATTTATTTGTATTTTTAGGTTTTTATATGAGGAAAAATGGAATGATTCATTAAGTTGAAACATAGATTTTCTTTCTTGGGGTATTATTTGATTTAAAAAATATATAATAAAACACATAATTGCCAAGCCAATTGAAATACATGGCCCTAAAAACATGTTTCTGATTTATTTAATGTCATTGTGTTGTGAGAATTTATTTGAAATATTTCTTATAAAAAAACAATAAAGCTTGTAAGACTGGTGTTTATCATTGTACATTAATTAGCTCTTTATATCATTGTAGCCACCATTTAGAGCCATTGTAGAGAACTGCAAAGAGCCACATGTGCCTCCAGAGGATTCAGACCCCTGTTCTAGATAATCTGTTCCAGTTTCAAACCTTTAGAAAGACTTTGTTTACCAATTTAACAATTTTTAAGATCCAGTCTGAGACGAGGTGGAAACTGTCATTTACTAACTGCTGTTTTTGTTTTTGTCTCAAGATTAATGAGCTGGTAGATGCAAGAGACTTGAACATGGGAGCATGGTTTGAGGCCCAGATTGTCAATGTCACCAAAACAGCAAAGACGCCCAAAGAAGAGGCCGCTGATGGACAGACAGAAGAGGACATCTTGTACCATGTTAAATATGAAGAGTAAGAATGGTTCTTTTTTTTTCTGTTTTTACCAGCTTAGTCTTTCTTAGTCGGGTGTTCTATTAAGTGCATTGATATGTTTACGTTTTTTTGTTTGTTTTGTCCCAACTTTTCTGGTTTTATTCTCAAGCAGTATATTGTTTCCTTGCAATGTCTATATGTACATAGAGTCTCCTTGCTAGAGTTTGCAGTGGCTCTTGTGGGTCTTTGTTTTTTATTGCATACATAAGCCTAGCTTTGTGAGTTCCCAGCCTTTCTCAATGAACCGTTCAATCATAAATCATGAAAGTCGAGCCCCTGTCTGAGGTGCCGCTGCAATTCAGTAAAACCTATCTAACGTATCTTAAGGGCAAGTCGTTAATGTGCCCACCGGGTTTTGGTACTGATGTGTGTTTAAGGCTTAGAAGTTGGTTATACTCCCCGCAGCAGTCTTGTTGCAGATATTTTTTATTTAGGCCCAATATTGAAGTGTTGTCTGCACTATATTATTCCACACCACAATGCAAGAGGGAAAATCACAAACTAGCTATGGGTCTAGATACGGCCGAGGCGGTTAGGAAGTGGGGGCAAGTTTCGGTGACAACAGAGGGACATGAGGGCAAAAAAAAAGCGGGGATCCAGGTGGAAAAAGTGTCCCAGCGTTCTCGCGCACCGCGCTCTCCTGGGTGGTACATCTTCATGAGTCGTTTTCCACAACGGTGGTCATACAAACAAAACTAGCTGGTAAGGTACCAAACCGGAAATACGCATAGTGTAGAGCAGATGTAGAGTCGACCAATCAGATTCCTCCTGTCTGCGGTCACATACAATTTTGGAGAGGTGCACCAGAGTGTCTGCGGCAGGGGCGCTAGCACATTTGTGTTCACTGCGACCCACACGCAGACAACCTGGTTTCTGAGTATAAACCTGCCTTTAGTTCTTCTTGTTGGCTTGTTGCTCAGACAGCATGTAACTTCCTACAATAGTGAGTGGTACAGAGCTGTGTCTACTTAGTCATTGGGGGTGGTAATTGTGAACCCGTTCACCATTACTAAAGAAAAAATACTTGAAATGGAATCTTCATAAACCTAAGAAATTGAAATTATCGCCTTCCCATACCACGCTTGGCCAACATTGAGCTTGGCTTTGGGGGGTTTTAGTTTGAAGTTGCTGAAAACTCTGTCCCTGCGTTCTTTGCTGGGTTTATCATGTTTCAGTGACTGAATAAAACATTTATTCCCTTTTAACCAAAAAACAAATTTATACACAATGGATTGAAATCTACAAATAAGCCATGATTTTAAAGTTACTCTCCATTATGACACAGCTTATTGAGAACTTATTTCAACTTAGTTCAGTCTCATATCTAACCTAAATACTAAGGCTTTTTTCTAGGGCTAAAATTAATCGTGATTAATGATTAATTAGTTGTAATCGATTCATCATTAACTTGAGTATAGAGATTATAAAACATCTTTAGCTAAAAGAGCAACCATTTAAAGCAGTAATTAAACCATAATTGTAAAATAATATATATATATAGATTTTGCATTCATGATGTATAAAGTTATTTTTCATCCTTTAATATGCTCTTCTTTAAGGAACCTTTGGCTATCTGATTATTAATCGAAAAAATATTTAGATTAATCGATTTGCTAAATAATCGTTAGTTGCAGCCTGACTTTGTTACTATAGAAGGCCTTTTATATTACTATATGTCTATGTAGTTTTTAGAAGTGTCCCTGCTTCAGCACAGTTGTTTCCCTTATAAGCTGATTAACAGGCCTTTGTAGAACAGCAATCACTAGAATCAGCTTTGCTGAAGGCGAGAAACATGGAGGACAGCTGCCCTTGAGGACCATCTTTGGATATGCCTGTTATAAACCATTAAAAGGAGCTCTCACTTTCATTTAGACCAGAATTTGATGTGAAGACATGTCTGTGATCTTAAGAAAACGACAGTCACCACTGCTGACATTCCTGTACATGATGGCTGCAGTTTATCATTATTCAATTGTCCCTCAACTAGTGGTGTCCTTACCTTTAGAACTAGCTGCAGATCCCTAGTGGAAAGTTTATTTTGATGTTTAGCAATAAGTCAAACATGTATTATTATGAAAAACCAGAAGAACATTATTCCAACTCTAAAAAGTCCCCTAGGTTTTCTTTTTTTTTTTTTTTTTTTTTTTTGTTGGCCATGAATTGTTCAGTCTATAGCCGGCAGCAAAAATGGGAACTGGAAAAACCACTGCTGTGTAGCCAATTTTGATAAGCTGTGTTGAACGTTTGTGGCTCCTCTCGCCATATTGGTATAAAACGAAACAAAAATATAGCTTTGTTGCCTGCATTTTTTTTTCTATTCAAGAGGAACTAGAAAAAAAAAAAGTTTTTTTGAGCTTTTCTGCATTGGCTCGATTTTTGTTGGAGGGGGCGGGGGGTGATGAGTATGAATTAATAATTTTGATAAATTTGGCTTAAATTTTATTAGAGATGGGAGGAAATTCATGGGCGTGGTGTAGAGCTGTGAGAGCCTGCTGCTTCTGTAGCAGTTGCTTTCTGATGCCGTTTAGATGCATACATCTCCCTTAAATGAAGCACTGTGTGAAAAACCTTGGAGGGAAATGTGGCTTAATGTATGAACTGTTTTAGTTACCCAGAGAACGGTGTGATTCAGCTACTGGCCAAAGATGTTCGCCCACGAGCCCGTACCGTCTACCAGTGGCATCAGCTGGAGCCTGGGATGGTCGTTATGGTCAACTATAATCCCGATGATCCCAAGGAGCGTGGCTACTGGTACGATGCCGAAATCCAGAGGAAGCGCGAGACTCGAACCATCCGAGAAATCTACGCCAAGATCATCCTTGGGTACGGATGCAATTCATTTTTCCTGAATAAAGTTTGGAGTAGTTTTACCTGGAGTTATTATCTGTGGTAACAGGTGAGCATGGTAACAGCATCTCTGTTGGTGTGGTTTGTGCTGGCACAGCAGCTGGTATCTAGAGGCAGGTTTCCTGCTGTGGTCTCTGAGGATTGCTCAATAATGGTCACAGTGTCTGGAGCTGGCGGTTAACAGTTTGTTTTTTCTTTGCAGCGATGCAGGTGACTCCCTTAATGACTGCCGGATCATTTTCATAACTGAAATCTATAAAATCGAGGAGCCCGGTTCTTTGAGTGACGCTCCAGCTGGAACAGAAAGCCCGTTAAAGAGTGAGTCTGAATATCAGGAATCAGGCTTCTGTTTCCTCTCAACTTTTATAAGGGATCATCCCTAACAATGTAGCTCCTAACCAACCATGTTGTTGATTCTGGATATCTGTTCCCTATAGGATCAAATGGGCCTGAATGTAAGCACTGCAAGGACGATGTGAAGAAAAACTGCCGTTGGTGTAACTGCCACATCTGTGGCATCAAACAGGATCCTGACAAGCAGCTGCTGTGTGATGAGTGCGACATGGCCTATCACACATACTGTCTGAATCCTCCACTGACCTCCATCCCTGAAGACGAAGACTGGTCAGTAGAGCCTACATTCAGTCTTTTCGTTATGCACACAATTAGCGCTGAAACAATGAATTGTGATTATTGGATTGTTTAAATAATTGTTAACTAGTTCAGTAATTGATTAATCATTAACCTGATTATAGAGATTCTAAATCACGCCTTAAGATGGTAGAGCAACCCACTCAGATTTGACCTTTTTAAGATGTATAATAATTTTTTTAATCTGTCTATATGCTCTATCCAGGATCCCTCAAGTGGAAAATATTTAGTATTAGTTACAAAATCACATTTAAGGAACCGTTTGCTATCAAATTATTAATCGGTTTGTCTAAAAAAAATACTAAGATTAAACGATTAGTAAAATAATTGTTTGTTTCGGCCCTACACACAATGCTGTTGGCTACCTTATATATAGTAATCTTATATTATAGCCATTTCTTCCTTACAATTATCTGCAAATACCCCAGTGAATAAAAATGACTTGAAGTTTATTGGAATAAAACTTGGTGCTGCGTAATCAACTTTTCAACTTTAGATCTAAATGGAACATAAAATTAATTGGTTTTCACCATTAATCTGTTGAGGCACTATGTTTAATTTAAGAAGTGTAGCTTTATTTAGTACTGGAACAGGTCTCTTTTCAGATTATATACTGGTTTTCATTATTTATAAATCCCTGTTAAATGTAGAATAATGTAATTTTTAAGTATTTAACATTTTAAATTGGACGTAGCAAGTTTTTTTTTATATAGTGAAATAGCCCTTTAACTTAAATCAAAAAAAAAAAAAAAGTTGATATTCATTCTGAGGTTTGTTGGCTTTAACTTTGACATGTTTTTGCGGTTTCAGGTATTGTCCCGGTTGCCGTAACGACAGCAGTGAGGTTGTTCTGGCTGGAGAAAAGCTAAAGGAAAGCAAGAAGAAGGCGAAGATGGCTTCCGCAAGCTCGTCTAGCCAGAGAGACTGGGGAAAGGTGATTTTACACTGAATGCTCATCTAATGAGAGCAAACAGGATGATTGTTTCATGGGACCTAAAGGAGTGCTCTCTATCTGTGTAGGGAATGGCTTGTGTGGGTCGAACCAAGCAGTGCACCATTGTCCCATCCAACCACTATGGTCCGATTCCAGGTGTTCCTGTTGGTTCCCTCTGGAAGTTCAGAGTGCAGGTTTGTCTAGTTCTGCTACTTCAAACCGAAAGCTAACACTGTCCTTGAATTGTGAAGGAAATCCTCTCGAGTTAAAAGCAATATACATATAATTGTTTAACAATTATATGTATAGAAATACAAAGGTATATAACAGTGATGTTTACAACATAAGCTAAAAATGTAATTCTTTTCCCCCAGGTGAGTGAATCTGGTGTTCACAGGCCTCATGTTGCTGGGATCCATGGGAGGAGCAATGATGGAGCCTACTCCCTGGTTTTAGCAGGAGGCTACGAAGATGATGTGGTAGGCATTTTTTCTTTATTTCTAACAGTACAGTGTTTTATTTGTATTAATATCTGCAAAAAAGTGGATAATTTTGAAGAGAGAATTTAGTTCTATGATTTTTTTTTTATTTTTTTTCATCACTGAGATATTTTCTTGATGTGTTTAAATAAAACATTGCTGCTATCTTCTGATCAAAGGATGATGGCAACGAGTTCACCTATACCGGCTCAGGAGGGCGAGATCTGTCTGGGAACAAGAGGACAGCTGAGCAATCATGTGACCAGACCCTGACCCACATGAACCGGTAGGGCATTCAGAAGGGAAGCAGTAATTCACAACAGCACATGTAGTGGCTTACATTTCTATTTCTTTTCTTTTCTTTTTTTTTTTTTTTTTTTGGGTGTCAGGGCTTTGGCTCTCAATTGCAATGTTCCTGTTAATGACAAAAACGGTGCAGAATCTAAGAACTGGAAACAAGGAAAACCTGTCAGAGTGGTGCGCAACTGCAAGGGGCGCAAACACAGCAAGTACTGCCCTGAGGAAGGAAACCGGTATGACGGGATTTACAAGGTACGAGGAGAGGGCCCAGAGAGGGGGGGTCTAACGGTTAACTTTGAGCATCGGTTTAATTGTTTTATTTTGTTTGTTTTTCCTCTGCATCTTCCCATTTGCTCAGGTGGTGAAGTACTGGCCCGACAAAGGCAAGTCCGGCTTCTTGGTGTGGCGCTACCTGTTGAAGCGGGACGATGAAGAGCCAGCCCCGTGGACCCGGGACGGGAAGGAGCGTGTCAAGAAACTGGGTCTTGTCATGCAGGTGAGAAGCTGAAGACCATTCGGCATATTGTGTCAAGAAGATGCCATCCAAACCTTTGATTCTCATTTTCATGGCATGTGTTTTGCTAACTGGTTGTGGTGGTTGCTGTTGCAGTATCCTGCTGGTTATCAAAAGGAAAAGGAGAACAAAAACGAAGTAGAGGAGGAAGCGACACCCAGCAAGGCAAAGAGGAAGAGGAAATCTCAGGGCAGCGGTATGTTCTTTATGGCTTTAACTTGTTAAATAGTTAATATTTTTTGTTTGTTTCTGTGTTTTGTTTTTTATGTCTACACTTCGTAGATAGAAAATTACTTGTTTTAATGACCACTGTTATTCTCTGGGTTCCAATTTTTATATCGGTGTATTAAAGTGAATGGAAAATGGAAACAATAAATGTGAATTTCTGTTCTTTTTTGTTCTAGAATCTAAGACCTCACCTGCCAAATCTCCCAAGAAGATCAAAGTGGAAGCATATAAACTTTCACAGGAGCAGAAATCCCTCATTAAGAAAGACCAGCCTAACAAGAAGCTGTGGGATGAAGCAATGGAGTCACTGTCTCTTGGACCGGTAAAGATGCTAGTTTTAAATACCCATGGTTTTATCTCTGCACATTTACATAGGCATTTTGTAAGGCAAATCTTTAAAAGCATTTCCTGCACTGTAATATGATGCCTGTAGTGTGGACTGAACTGGTGGTGGTGCTTTGTTAGCGCTAGTTCTTGGTTTTTCTGGGAGCTGCTTTCATCAGGTGTTTTCACAGAGCCCGATGGTCATTTTTTAAAGTTCAGGATTAGCATTATAAACTCAAAAAATAAAAAATATGAAGCAATGGGCTTCAAAATTATGAAGATGAATTTGCTTTTAGATATTAGAATCTTACCCTGTGGCTTCTGTTTGTTTTTGTTAATGAACATAACTTGATGATGTGCAAAGATGGGATTAAAGAAATTTCCCTTTTCTGAAATCTGTTTTATAAGATGATGAGAAATTAAAGCATTTGTTTGGTTTTTTGTTTTATTAAGTATTCTGGCAATACAGTAGTAACCATTGAAAATTAACCTTCCCTGTCAAATGTTGGGTGAATGGCAGCCAACTTCCAGCCAGCTTCTCCTGGGCGTGCATATTTTATGTTTCACTGTGACTCCACCCTTTCATTGAATTACAGGGTCTGACCAGGAGATGACTCTTCTCTTTAGATCTTAATTTCCAGAAATCATGACAGAATATTTTAGTACAAAGATTGATATTTAAACAGGAATTATAGGGGACCAGCCAAGGACACATCAAGGAAAGTGGGGAAACTTTTAATGGCTACTACTATAAATATAGACAGTGGTTTTAAGGGATTATGGGACAAACTTGGTGATAAATGCATAAACTGTTCACATAAGTCTTATTTAATGTTTAATTTTGATATGATCACAGAAATAATGGTGTCTACAACATAGACTCAAGGTTAGATGACATTAGGAAACAAAATGCACATTAGGTTGACAGCAAAAAACATCTTGAAGATCAGATCTTTTTTCCCCTCCTGATTGTTTTATGTTGAAACAGCTTCAAATTGCTCCATGCTTTTATATTAAATAGCCAGGTAGTCAACTAGGTAGTTGGTGGGTATTTTATTCCGTTCAGTTCAATTATGTTGATGTTTTCTGTTTGTTTGTTTTGCAAATATATTCCCTTGGAATATCTCTTTATTTTACTGCCTTTGAGAACCCATCAATGAGTTAGGATATTTCTTATTTCTTCAACAATCTGACATTTGGGGACCAGCTTACTTACCTGCCATCTGTCTCTTAAGCTTAGTGGACTTATTTAGATTATTAAATTGTATCTTGCTGATCCTATAAAACCAAACCATTCAGTTCGGAAGGTACAACTTTAATGTAGGTTTATAGACTTGGCTTGTAAATAAATATATTCATCGTATTCTAACATCTTAATGTTTTTATTTCTACAGAAATTTCTGAGCAAGGTTGAAGAGGTTTTCCTTTGCATTTGCTGCCAAGAAGTGGTCTATCAGCCTGTGACAACAGAGTGCCAACACAATGTCTGCAAGGTAGGAAACCGGAAATCTTTAACAATCATTCTAAGTGGCACAGCTGAAAATTATCTAGTATGTAGCATCTCTAGTCTGACTTATCAGAAGCCTCCTTTTTTTTTTTTACCGCACCACCTATTCGGGCTGGATCTCTTCTCATTTGCCTCTTTGAACAGAAGTAAAGTCATAATAATTTTTTGCAATTGCAGAAATTTGTGCGTTTGTTTGGGATTATATCTCTAACATAAAGTGATGCTTAACTTTAACATGAAAGGAATATGATGCATAGTTTTCAGTTTATTTTATTTTTTTAAATGAAAGGAAATCTGAAGAATGTGTGTGTTCTTAGATAAAATCCATTGCAACAGATTGTCTTTGGGATTTGCCTGATCAAAGGGTTATGGATACATCTGCAGAGTACTGCAACCTTCAATGTTGGTGGGAAAAAAGCATACGGCCACAGTGGTTTATTTGGAGCACAGGGTTTATTTTTTAAAGCTTCAGAGTATCTACTCTCTGGGGCACATTTATTATAATTTTTTTGAAACGCCAAATTGTGTACACTACGTTTTATAGATTTATATTCTAATCTATGCACGTCATATGTGAACACATGGATGGCTTCAACCAAGGAAACAATGGAAGATGCACTGGCAGTAGTCTGTATAAAATGCTTAAAGTGTGTATATGTTTTTTTTCACCATAGGAATGCCTCCAACGGTCCTTCAAGGCGGAGGTTTACACCTGCCCAGCCTGCAGACATGACCTGGGCAAGAACTACTCCATGTCTGTCAACCAAGCTCTGCAGGACATTCTAAGTCAGCTTTTCCCTGGCTACAGCAACGGGCGATGATCATCACTCCCGTCTACTCAGCCCTCAAAAAAAAAAGCAATGAAACCTGTAACGGGAACTACCAGTTGAGGCAATAAAGATTCAGCTTCCTTTAATATATTTTCTATGAATATAAAGCTACAGTTTTTGTGGGTAAAATACAACCATTATTACTGTTGAGCTCCCATGCCCACCTAACATTCATTGAGAATCTTTTTCTAGAACTGTCCATATAATTACCTTTTTTTTTCAATGGCATTCTGGATTAACCCTTTATATTTTAACTACTGCTATATTCCTAATTTAAATTTAGCCTTTTTTGCCAGTAATTCCTCTGTTTTTGACGTTCATTGAAGAGTTTATCAACCCCCCCAAATATTTCTAAAGATCCTAATCTCCTATTGTAAGATTTTTGATTTGTATAAGGTTTTTTTTATCATTCAACTGCTTGTGGTCGGTAATTCTTATTGGACTTTTATAAAAAAAAAAGAAAAAAGAAAACTCAAACATTTATTTTATGGATTTTCTTGAGTCCTAACATTAATTTCATATAAAAATGCACTAAAGTGATGGATAAACAAAGAGGTTAGGTCTCTAGTGGCTCCATGAAATGTTAGTAAAACCGTTTTCTTAATGCACTTGAGAAATGGGAGAGAAGTTGTCATCAAATATCAATATTTCTGTTCACCCAAACATTGACAGAACTTTTTGTATTCTTAGGTTAAACTGCAGAAACCGATTACACTTAAAACAAAGTGTTTTTTTTTTTGTCTGAATGATATTTTTTCTAGATTACCCTTTTTGTGATCCACCTTAAAATAGTCCAAAGATATGATTATACTTAACCAAGAGTGTAAAGTAGGTCCCATCTATTTAGCTCTCTAGACCTTGTCCTTAACACTCATACCTAATCCAGCCTAGAGACTAAATTTTTATTTTTATAAAGCTAAAATGTACACCTTTTTTATGCCTTACAATCTGTTGCTGTTGTTAAATTAGAAGGCTCTGTCAATTGTCTTCCCAGTTGTCATCTTTTATAATTGACTCCTCTTGAAACAGGAAGTGTTTGCATTTTAAAATTGAGAAAATGCATGTCTTTAATGCTGACGTTAACATTTGCCTTTATCAGTTACAGTTTCTGTTTGGTCAATGTGCAGATTATCCTTAATGTAAACATTTAACCAAAATAATTGCAAATGCTGGGAACTTTTTTTTTTTCTTTCTGAAATTGTAAAAAATGTTTTAGACAGTTTTTAGATTACGTTCGTAGTTTTAGCATTCACTGCACACGTTTCGTGCAAAATGTGTCATTGTTCAATAAAATACTTTGAAAATATTTCATTGGCTTTAATTTTTATGTGTTGATTAGTCGACAGAACATTTTGTCTTGATGTGTTATTTAATTTCATACACTATGTGTCATGAATATTTTTACACTCATGATTAACGCAGAATGGGATATAATACATGGTCCTGGAAAGGCTTTTTACCTTTGAGGAGCAATATCGAAAATGGTTTGTTTGCGTAAGTGTTTTTAATGACTGCAGAACATCGCTTAAAAGTGTGCGTACGTGCTTTGTATCTGGTTGGTAGGCTACGGGCGTATGATGATGAAGGCAGTAGGTGTGAGATCTGATTTGCTGCGTTGTCTGTCAATCATCCGATAAACCAATGAGATTTCAGTAGGAAACACCCACCTTAACCCCTTTCAGCCAATCGCCAACGACTAAAGTGGGGGCCTAAACCCACAAACGGATCTCAGACAGCTACTTGCTAATGCTAAAAGAAAATCGATAAACCAAAACGAAACCAATTCGTTTCAGCAAAGTAAAGCGAGGCCGTTAATCTGCTGCAGGAGGTAATGTGTCAGAAACTATTTTGACTATAGGAAAGCATATATGTTTAATTCTTTAATTGTACCGTGCTTTCTGTCGTCGCGACGTTTTGTTTGTTTTTTTTCCGCAACTGCAGATATGGTTAGCCAGAAGCTAGCTACTTCCATTACAGCTGTAAATAATCCAACCAGGGTTGGTCTCGAAGCAATCACACACCTAAACAGACTAAACATTGTATGTATTTGATCAGATATTCATTTTTGGTAATCGCAATCGCTATGTGCGGCGGGATTTTATCTGCCGTTATATTGTATAAAATGCTAGTAATGTCAACTGAACACAGCTACCTCTGCCGCTAGCAGCAACAGTAGTGTAATGAATTCTTTCTGCACCAAGCCCGTGATATTTTTGGTTTGCATCGAGCTTGCAACGTCTATAAAGCATAAAAACATACATTTAAAGAGTATTTGCGTAAAATGCCGTTTAAGGAAGTAAAGGTGCAATATGGAAGTATCGGGCCTAGATGGAGTTAAAGGGACCATAAGGCCCCTTTATGTTGTGTTTTTTTTTTTTTGGGAAAGCAGCGATTCTTTCAACCTTTGAATCGCTGTCAGTTAGGGAAAAGGAGCTGACCTATTTATGGAAAAACAAAAAACATTGTGTTATAAAACGATGGTTTTATTTGTGAAAGGTAATGTTAGAAAGTTGCCATTTGTTCAGTGCGTTTGTTCACTGTTAAGTATAGTATAATTTTTATCTACATTTTAATATCTGTTCAGCTGCTCGAAACCTCATTAGATATTTATTTATTTTTATATAAATCCCAAGTCGTAACACCTTTTGCATGAACTTTAAGCAGGAAGTCTCTTTTCTCATGTTTCAATGTGACGCTTTGTGGTATTTTGTGTAAAAATAACTGAAAAGCTGTGTTCAATAATTTTTTTTTTTCTTTACAAGTGTGACATCTTAATTTGTGCACCACATAATAGAAGCTAAACGAGACTTTGTTCTATACCAATATTTGTTGAACTGCTCTGGGACTTTAGGACCAACCAGAACTTTTATGTCCTTAAGTAACATTTGTTGAGCCATGAAAGATGTATTTACACTGCAAACTTTGCCAACTATAAATAAACCCATGATAGATCCTGAGGTGTTTTCATCTAGTTAAATAGCAATATACAAATCCAAGATTTCCACAGGTTCTTTATTCTTCCATTAACCTGTTTGTGGCGCATGTTCACCACTTCAACAAGTGCTTCCCTCGTTCTGGCTTTCACTGACTACCGTAATACTTGAGCTACATGGTGTTACATTGGGAAAGATGCAGTTTTGGAATACATACAATGGCAATTTAATCGAGAAAAACATTCGAAATGCTTATAAAGTTGTTTTCTGATAATGGGTTGTTGTAATTTAGTCTTAGAATTTCACGATTTAGAACAGTTTGTGTAATTGCTCTTAAAAAAGTCAAAAATGTAGAGATCTGATATATGTAGTGATCCTGATCACTAGTGGCAGATCTGTTCAGTCTAATAATTTAAAGTTGGGTTAAAGATCTTTTAGAACAGCAGGAAAGTTTACCACTTTATGGTCATTTGCCTTGGATTTAATAAATACTGCAGGTTTAAACCTTTACAGTTGCACGTTTGTTGCCATTATGGAATTTGTCCTATTAAAACGATTTATTGTTTTTATAAGTTCCTTTTTCTGACCTTATGCTAATCTCAAGTGGCTTTTTTTGATATACACGTGTATTTCCCTACATATAAAACTTGCTAAAATAATTAACAGTAATGATGAGGAAACAGAGCTCTGGTTTCGGAAACATCTCAGATCTATAGATATCCAAGCATAGATGTTAGACTGAAAATTGAAAATTTGGATCTGTGCATCCCTTAATTTGATGGGCACCATCCTCTTCAGTTTTTTTTTTAAGGTTTCTTGTTAAAAAATGATTCTGAATTACATGAAATATTTGCTCTTATGGCTCTGAGGATCTGTAATATTTTTATGGAAACAAACCTCATAGAATTAAAATGCATTTAATAAATTTTTTTCTAAGATGCTGAAAAAATCACAAACATATATGCAGTAGTCCTTTGACTGATTAACTTAATGGGTACACCATTGAAGAGTGTGAAAAAGTCTTTTTTAAGGGTAACAAAAAAAAAAAACTGAACAAAAGCACCAACTGTAACACAAGTGTAAAGTTATTTCTGCCTTAGGTTAACAGCTGAGCTTTACATTTATTTCTTATCACCTTTGAGTTAAAGTAGGTCATTTCAGCTAACAATAGTTGATAGTCAAGTACTTTATAGCTGGTTATTGAAGATGTGGTTGATTGGCTAATCAACAGCATTAACTCCATCTAGGCCTGATACTTCCATATTGCACATTTACTTCCTTAAAATGGCATTTTACGCTAAGACTCTTTAATTGTATATTGTTTTTATGCCTGATAGGCGTTGCAAACTCATTGCAGACCAAATGTATCTCAGATGCTATTAAGAATGCAAAAATGTTTTTTCTTGAATGTCACTTGGTCCTACACAGAAAATAATTACTCTGTTTGTTTTGGAAGGTGGAATTTGATATTTAATATACTGATTGATTGGGACCACACCTAACTGTGAAGTTTACTTAAATGTTGTTTGTTTTTGTTTTTCTGCAGCCAACAGATTTTCCTGCAATCCTTCATGAATCTGATTGATCCCGACAAGTCCACCGACAGCATGTCGGCTCCTAACCCAGCACCTGCTGCACCCCCTACTGCACCCCCTGATCCTGGCCCAGTCTCCTTTCCTGCTCTCGGCTCCAGCCCAGCCCAAGATCAGGTTCCCATGCGAGAGCCAGTACCTCAAACAACCAGTGACCCAGTGACCTCAGATCAAGATACTGCTCCAGTTCTGCCTGTAGACCAGGATGGGGCTTTAAAACCTGTTCCAGGTTTTGAGCCACCTATAAATCCACAAGTAGGACCAGTTCCACCACCGTTGCCACCAGCTGCTGCCAAGAACCCCAGCTGCAAGATCATGACTTTCAGGCCTACTATGGAGGAGTTTAAAGACTTTGCCCAATACATTGTCTACATGGAGAGTCAAGGGGCTCATCGTGCAGGCCTGGCAAAGGTAATGGATCCATAAAATATGCACTCACCAAGTTATGCTTTTCCACACAATCACTCTTTTAGTTTTCTGCCCTTAATTAAAGCTTAGGGTAAGATTTTTTTAGTAAAACATTTCTATCCCAAAGGATAATGTAGGTTACCTGGGTATCCATTATCTACATGTAAGTGCTAAATCTCTTTTTCAATGTTTAGGTGATTCCTCCAGAGGGCTGGAAACCTCGAAAGTCCTACGATGCCATTGAAGACATGGTGATTCCAGCACCTATAATGCAGGTGGTAACTGGCCAGTCTGGACTGTTTACCCAGTACAACATTCAGAAGAAATCTATGACTGTTGGCGAATATCGCAAACTAGCCAACAGCAAGAAGTGAGTTTCCTTTTCTGATGTATTTGTAAATTATCAGGTGATGAAAAAGACTTAGCGACACAGATCTTCCTCTTATCTGTCTCTCATGAAAATACCTCACCTATCAGCAACTTTATTATTTATTTACTAATTATTGATGAGGTTTTTGTCAATCATCCATCATAAGGTTAATACTTTATCTTAAACTAAAGTAGAGTGAAGCCCAAAGCTATTAACGTTTTTATTTCTAAAACGGTTCCTCTGCTTACACTGAAAACAAATGACCTGTTTGATATCAGTATTTGATCTGAATGATAAGAAATAATAGTTTGATCAATTTTTTTAGATTTTAAACTGAAATACAGAATCATAACAATTGAAGAAAATTAAGTTTTGGTGGCTTATAGCTGTCAAAAAAATTTCAGTTTCGCTAAAAGGCTGCTTGCAGCAAACGAGAGACCTGGATAATTATGTATGAGCATTTTAAGTTAAGAGTACTTGTTTAAGTCATACCTTTTTTTTTGTAACCATATTTAAATCATAATTATTTAAAACAGAATTATATTTTAATTTTAAAATGTTTTTTTGGCGGTCCACTAAAGGTGAATTTGTCTTGAAAATTTAACATTTTCTCAAATAACCTTGTTGAAGCTTGCCTTTAACTAAAATTATTAATTCAAAAGAGAATAACATAAATTATGAAATCATAAAACTTGGTTCTCTCCTTAAATTTTTGATAAAATAACAAAAGATCTACAATATAAACACATTAAAATTAATTTTTTCCCCCTTTTGGTTTAGAAAAAAATATCAATATGAATGAACTCTCGCTAATTGCTCATATTTTACTTTTCTAAACTACTGAATGTTAGGGTATTGTACTACATTTAAAAACAAAAAAATCTTTTTTAGAAACTGTTTAATTAGTCATTTCATTTTTCTTTTGACCTTTAGCAATGATCCTGGACTCATCCGTTTTGTTATCGATCAAGTAAAACTACATGGATCACTACACACTGTATTATGTTATTACCGTTGTCCCTATAACCACAGTGTTCATCGTGGCAACGTTCAGCCAATCGTAGAGTGTAACGTCACTGGTATACACAGCACCGGAGCAAATCCGACCACCCGGACAAATCTGGTACCTACAACGGTCTTTGAAAACTTTGCCTTCTTGTTTTTGCAGATACTGCACACCACGCCACAAAGACTTCGATGACCTGGAGAGGAAGTACTGGAAGAACCTGACTTTTGTTTCACCCATTTATGGAGCTGATGTCAGCGGCTCAATCTATGATGAGGTGAGGGATATTTTTGTCTCTAAAGTGTTCAAATAGCTCAGCAAATAGGACCTATAATGGATCTATTAATAAAAGAAGACCATAACTTCTCATACTAACATTGGTATTGCTTGGGAACACAGTAAACTTAACAACTATTATTTAAACATCTGAGAGTTGACAATATGCTGATAAAATGTTGGCTTGATACGGGATAAACATTTAAAACTTTGAATGGCTTCATAACAAAAATCTGTTAACGACCATTTTTCTACCAATTTACCTCAATAAAACTTCTGGTGGCTGCAGGGAAGATACTAACAAAAGATATTTTACTGACGCTCAAAAAATGGTAACTATTTCTGACAGCTTTTAGCATGAGCACAGATATGTGATAGAAACACATCTGATTTCAGAAACGCAAAAGAAAAAGGACTATGAACCTTTTAAGATGCACCTATTCTGAAACACATGCTTTATTGTCCAGGACATCCAAGAGTGGAACATTGGCCACCTTAACACTCTGTTGGACATGGTGGAGCAGGAGTGCGGTATCGTCATCGAAGGAGTCAACACGCCGTACCTGTACTTCGGCATGTGGAAGACCACCTTCGCTTGGCACACCGAGGACATGGACCTCTACAGTATAAACTATCTGCACTTCGGGCAGCCGAAGTCCTGGTCAGTCCTTTTTGTTTTAACCATGTGCAGATTGCAAAATCGTTTCATAGCTGTATTTTGTCCCAAGACTATTATTATGATCATATACAATTTATCTTTTTTTTTTCTTTATTTCTGTTTGTACTGTTAGACTAGTTATTTTATCTGTTAAAACATGAAAAACATACCTGAAATCTTGAATCTCCAACCTTCCATTAATATTTAATTTTATTTAAGACCAGCAGCCTGGTCCCAGATGAGATGTTGGAGCAAATAGTAGCACCATCTAGTGTTCATAGTTTGCACAAACATCCATGTCAGACTTAATTATGAATTACAGAAATGCTATGTACATTTTGTGTCTGCAAATTTTTTATTTTAATTTAAAGCAATTTATGCCACGCATTCAAAGCTTAGAAGAAAGTATTGATATTCCAAAGCACTTTTTTTATTCCATAATTCATTAATAAATGTTGCAATAGGATGTATTTAGTAACAGTGATATCACTTTAAACACATTTCCAGTATTTTGATCTGAATTATAGTCTATGATTACAGTATTTGTCACTGACTGAGGTTTAGGTCAGTTCATTTAAGTCTAAAAGAAACAGCTACATGATTGCTTTAAGTTTGATGTATCTGCGAGGTCTTTCCAGCCATTTGTGATAATTTTTGGTTTCCATGGCCCTCTGTACAGCATCCATGTGGAGAGCATTTTCGCAACACATACCTAGAAACATTTGTAGCCATACAGATAGCTCCACATGGAAAAACATGGCGAGCGTGTAACAGCTCTTACTGGTGAGGATTCAAAAATGTAAACGTCTGAAGACCTTTCTGATTTTGCACATAAATATCACCACCATCAACAGAAAAATAGGAGAAATCGTAGAAAGAAATGTAGGGCCCTATAATTTCTGCGATCACGGAATCGCGGACTGAATCGCGGAATTGGCAAATTAACGCGGAATCTAGTGTAAACGCCGAATTTCTACATTTGAAATGAAATACTGTTTTTGTTTGGGAGAAGAATGTACATCGGGGGGAAATGCACACCGGGGGACGCAAATCTGGGCGACACAACCCCTCCCGCTCCGTCATTTCCGCTCACCCTCCCCCATCAAAACATTGAAAAAATGGTGAAGCGGCTCTCCACAGCTCCGCTTTCGGAGAAAAAGTTGAGAAACACGACGCTAAGCCCCGAGTACAGAGCCGAGCAGTTCCCTCGTGACTTTTACGTGTCAGGTGAACTATTGTTTTGCAAGTTTTGTCAACATTCCATTGATTGGAAGCGCAAAAATACATACAGAAAAAGGAAAAATCGGAATTTGGGAAAAAGTAAAATGGATTTTATAGGGCTCTAGAAATGACTTATCACTCTTGGATGGCATGGAACGGCAGCTTTGAAAAATGGCCGTTTTTTTCTACTTCCTCGTGTAGTGTGGTGTTGCCAGCTTGCAGTTTGCACTGAACACCAGTTAGTTTCACCTGGTTTAATTTTGTAAAAAAGTCTTCTTTAATGAACTTTTTGCTATCCTATTATTAATCGTCTGATCAAAAAAAATTATCGATAGAAATAATCGATTTGCAAATTAATCCTTAGTTGCAGCCCTAATTGGAAGAGTATTAAATAATAATTTTAGTTTCAAGATTATAAAAATCTCAAGCGTGTGGGAAGGGCTAGCCATATGAAATGATAATAAAACAGTAACGGGGAAGCTGAAAGAGGCAAGAACCTATGGACTGAGTAATATCAAGAGGGAGAGATGATCATCTGGTTAACTGTGCATTTCTTTTGTGAAGCTTGTTGCTCTAAATAAAAACAGTTAATTGTATTTTCTTTTATATTTTTTGTATATTATTTCTGAAGATGTTATTTTAGAGGAGTTTTATAGGCTTGATAGAATAATTCCAGTTGGCAGAGGCTAATGCATCTGTTACGGACCTTTTGGCAGTTTTGTTTTATACTTTTATATTTTTAATATCTATGATAATCAGAGTTATATATATAGACCAGAATATAAGAAATATATGCTTTGGCCATAGCATCCAGCCCTAGAATTAGACTATGTTTGAAATTTATCTGTAGTTCTTGGTTGGGTAAAGCCAACCTTTTTTGCATTTCAAAAGTCCCCCCTCTCAATGTGCCTTTGGGCAAAGCACTTAGCCCCCATGTTGCCTCATGTATCTGCTTATATATGTATGAAAGTGTGCATGTCAGAGAATATGTTAGTGTTGATGTGGCTATAATGGAAAGCATTTTGAGTGGTAAGTATAATTAGATAGGCTCCACATAAATTCAGTCCATTCAACATTTACTTTACTTTTTAAAATGTAATTCTTCTTCTTCTTATTTTTTTTATCTAAATTACTTGGTTGGGTTTATTGCACTTAAAAAAGGAGTTTTGGTAACCTTTTAAGTGAGTTTAATAGCCTATGAGGCAATCCATGATAAAACTGTTCCTAATATAAATTTTAGCTCTGTATTTCTATACAGAGCTAAAATTATTCTTGGCATTATGGATCTTTTTTGTGTGAATCTTATAGGCCAGCAGAGTTTTGTGGTCTGCAGATGCAGAGTACCTGATATTTGGTGTAAAATAAGAGAAAAGAAGTTAGTGTGGGTGGGTGTGCTCCTGTCCAGGGATCAGAGTGAGGACCATTTTTCTGACTTCACAATCATGTTAAGGAGCGGTCATTATAAAGTGAGGAAGTTTTGCTGGTTCTGTTTTGCTAACAGTTTTAAGGCTAAGGTGTCAGTTGGGTTAGGATAGAGAGGCATGCATTGGCAATGCTTAGGTTTAGGCTTATTTTTAGGGTTAGGGCATCAATAACGACTAAAAACCAATAGGAGTGAAGAAATGGTCCTCATTACATATAGCAATACAAGTATGTGTGCAATGGTGATTT
>NW_015150872.1:343665-428458 GCF_000732505.1 Cyprinodon variegatus | reverse complement strand
TGCTTTTACTACACTTTTCTGTTTTGTGCATCATTTTTTATTTGGTAGATTCTTTGTTATTCTCATGAATGTCAGGGTTTCTTCACCAAAATAGTCTCTTTTCTTTAGGTTGTTGTGTGCGTTTTTGAACAGTCTCCTTCCCTCCTCGATGTTTTCCATCTTAGGAGCTGCAGGAGGGAGGCAGAGCCGATCCAGCTTTCTGAATTACAGTGTTATCTGTGCGTGCATTTGTTGTTGTTTCCAAGCTTTTCGCTATCCTCACAGTATGCTCTCCCACTCTGCACGGTCACCTCCTCCTATCTGTCCTGTCTTCTGTCTCTTGTTCCCCTCCTGGTGTGGTGTAGGATGTCTGTTACAGTTTTCTGCTGTGATGAGATCTCATTAAAATCAATGATTTCCATTTTCACAGCCCTCACTGAGGGTGGGTATGTTTTGCCATAACTCACTGTCGAGCTGTAAGCACTATGTGTGATTAAAACTAGATTCATGAAGCATTTTGGAAAACATTTTGATGCTAAAACTGAGATGTTTGGTGTCTGCAGTGGTAGTTTCTATGTGACAAAGTAGCAATTTTCATTTTTTTATTTTTTATTTCTTCTTACATTAATTTTTTATCTGGCTTATATATTTTCATAATGTAGTTTTAAGTTTCACCTTATGATAGTGGCTTTTCTTTTGAGATTCAGGCTTTTTCATTTCTATAGGAACAACATTGGAAAATATTGATTTCCATCCTTCCTGCTGTGAGCTGTCATAATTATTACTTGGAGTGGAAGACTGGGAGTAAAGAGTCATTATAAAAATGTTTTTCACCATCTTCAAACAAAGATGAAGAAAAAATGGTTCCGTCAGGTTTGAAAAAGGTTATTTATCCAGAACCGGAACACTGTTAAAGAAATAATAAATTTAAATAGATTAAAATAGAATAATTTAACATAGATGCATGTTTCAATGACATCCTCTTCCTTTTAATGAACCATTTAAAAGCGTAATATCAACATTATATCCATCATTATTATAATTTTTTATTAACTGCCTGACAGAATGACCAAACCGTACTGCCATTTCACCGTATTTTGAACTTCACTTAAATGAACTCTGATGTCAGTTAAATGACTCTGCTTGAAATAGATTTGTGGTCCTTAGCTAGGATTCTGATTTAAAACTCAAAATGAAGCATTAAAAGGACCTACATTATTTATTTTTACAAATAAAATTTACAGTGGCTTTAAAAATGCATAGTCGTATTTATAGCACTGTGCGAACCCAGAACTCAGGCATTTGATCTCCATAATATAAGGCGATATACTCCATGTGTCCTTCCTGATAGTGTTTTGGTGGTCCTTTTTAAGTGGTTATGGCGATGAGCAGACTTAAATGGATGCGGTACCAGAAAGAAGAACTACCAGAAAGCCAGATGGCGACAATTGATGTAGCAACATTAAAAAGCCCAACCTTCCTGCAATGTGCCATGGTAAAACAACAGCTTGGCGCTGTCAAAGACCAATGGAGCCAGAGCAACCCTACATTGTAGTGAAGCTCCCAAGAGCCTCCTATCTGAACATCAAGGAAAAAGAAAAGTTTTTCCTTGATGTTCAGCTTTAAGGTCAGAATCAACCACTCGATCAATCATGTTTTGTGTACTTTGACTGCTGAGACTAAGAACAGTGCTGTCATCACTAGTATAAGCATTTATAAATATGAGTACTCAATCCACCCACTAAGCAGCCACATTTGAGTGTCTTGTCTGCTCCAGCTCTGTGCAGAGATCACCAATGCTTGTACTGTATTCCCAACACTATTGGAGTCTAATTCATCCTAGAATCACTTTTTTTTTTGTTTGTTTTTTCATGCCAGATCTTTGACTTTTCTTTATTATTTCTAAGCTGCTAACTGGCTTAGCCTCAGTAGGCTGCTTCTGAGTTTACCCATATTTGCACATGTGCAGTATCATACATCCTTTTTTATTGATAATGCACATAAAGGTCATTATTTAATAACAAACTGAGCAAAAGTGAAGCATGAAAAACATAAATTGCAATTAATATGCTGTCAGTATAGAATATTCTTTAAGAAATAGTATGCTGGTCAGCAATTCAATATATATAAAAAATGCCAAATAATGTCTCCTTGCAACTTTTGAAAAATCCATATTTAATGTAGGACAGTATAAGTCAAGTTAAAAGGCATTTAAAAAAATAAAACAAACACTTGTTTGGTGACCTGTAGAAACCTTCCGGTGGATGTTTATCATATTTAAAAAAAATTTTTTCTTTTGGAAATTTGTATTTAAAAAAGTAAACAAACATTTAAGCTCCAGCATGCCCCATGGCACAAGGATAGAGCACAGTAACATCCCCTTTACTGTTAGGATCCTTCCTGTTATCTGCTTCATGCCTGCTATCTCTTGACTTGTTGCTGCCTGAATAAACCACAGACAAGCCTCAGCATGTCGTAGGCAGTAGGTCTTTCTAATTTGTTTTTACTTAGTTTTTCTACCGCTGAACTTATTTCTAATCACCTTACTGATCCTGAAAATAGCTGACTTAATTATTGTTATTAAAGCAGCAACATATGCAAAGCTTTTACTTGCAAAAAATCTGATTTTTCTGATTATTTTTTTTTGCATACCACTTTTTGGGGTCAGAACTTGGAGCGTGTCTAATCCTGGAAGATATTTAACATTTTGATAAGCCAAGTAAAAGGAATTACAGAAAACATTCTCATAAACGAACTACTTAAAGCATCTGTAAGGCCCCACAGTTTTCGAGTAATTATTACAGTTGCCATTGGGAATGAAAAGAAAATGGCTTTCATAGCTGATCTTATTTATTGTAAAGCAAATATCTACTGAGGTTTATTATTGACTTAAGTCTTAGTTCTTTGTATTTAACTCTTATTAGGTCTTGCATTACTCATGCCATTTTTTAAAAGCTAATTAGCTCTCAGATTGACGGACCTTTCAGCTCTATATTAGCACTCTAAAGAGCTCCTCTCTGCTCCGCCTTCTCTTTTTGTTCACTTTCTGTCTGATGTGTCTCCTTCACTCTCCGCCTCTCACTCTTGAGCTCTTACCAAGCCCTCCCACATCCTTTTATTTCCTGAAACCGAATCAATTTCACTTCCATAGTTGTGTGTGTGATGGGATAATTACAGCCAGTTAAACAGAGCATACTCCCTTAAAACACATTTATACACCCTCTTTGTCTTTTTCCTTTCCTTTCATAGTGCAACGATTTGTGAAATTAAGTCTATTCCCCTGGCAACTCTCCTCCCATCAAAGTCAGTCCTCATCATAACTACTGCTTCGACTTGCACACTAAGATGGACACGCTGCGGATCTCAGCCTTGACTGCCAGTCATATTTGTCCCCATTTTTACTCCATCATCGTTTTATCTTTTTATGCTGAAAGCTTCTCCATCAGCTGTGTATCCCAACATACCCAAAAAGGTCTGCTGTCAGCTGAAGGATTAGCCTTTGAACATGTGAAAGCCAGAGAATGGCTGACGTAACTGAATTGAAAGGGAATTATATGTATATATTATAGCGTTCCTCGAACTACGCTTCTCTGAAATAGGAGTCCCATCATAAATCTCGCCCCCCCTTGTGTAGTACAGTGGTTTTGAAATATTTGTATTTCTGAATGCAAACTGGATATAAAGGGTAATAATGGCTGTTATATGCGGTTTGAATGCTGGGTGTGGCAATTTGGAAGGTAGAATTACGAGTTTTGTGCAGGAAAGAACTGCTGTGGGTGTTTTAGATTACAACTAACAATATAGTATTTTACAGTGATCTTTTTGGTGTGCTTTTATGATGATGAATCTAAAAACACATGTTTGATGTTGTGGCAAAGCTTGCTTTTATTGTTTCTAAGAGACTGTGATAAAACAGGATCCATACAGAAAGCAGGGAGGTGTAAAGGAATGCAGAGCAAAAAAAGCACCACTAGGTGGTGTGGTTCACAGCACCTGTACTACCGTAAATGCACATTGTGCCTCTCTTACTGCCCTCCCTATTCCTATTCCTATTTGCATGCTGCACACACAAGCTCTGATGCACAGATACACTAATATTGTCTGGACTCTGAAAGTGATCTGAAATGCAATGTTTAGATTTAGAAAAATGAAGAAATCCCCCAGAATGTAACCTGTTTATACATGCATTTCTTGGTGTACAGGAAGCCAACAGATGGGGAATAAGGAGTCATAGAGAAGATGTTACGAACTGAGGCATGTGTTTGTAGGAGAAAATATAAGGGAAAGATATGTCAAGGCCTATGGTCTCTAGCAGGAGCTAATTTTGCTTTGTGGAAGCAGCTTTCACAGCAGTTACTCTTGAATGTCTGGATTTTGCCTAAATCGGCTTTTGCACAATTGGAGGAAAAACATTTTCGGTGATTATTCTTTAACTGCTAAAGTGCAGATTCTTTAAATCAGAATTGGCCTTAGTCTACAGCGATTCTGTGAACAATCAGAGCATTTTTCTGGTTACAGGGTTCACAGCCAAGACATAAGTATAAACATATATACATCATGTAGTAGGGCTGTTTGTAACGGACACAGATACACTTATTTAATTTCATAGCAATTTGCCTTCTTGGATTTATATCTAGACTTTGACTAAGCCATTCTAACTCATCATGCTAATCTGTAGGAAGGTGAACCTCTGCCCCTGTTTCACTTGTTTTGAAAACAGTATTTACCCCATCCGTCTTTCCATCAGGTTTGTTCAGAAGTGGATTGCCTTAGCACCATGCTAACACGACAGGTTTGAATGATGGTAAATACCACACATAGCTATTAGCATGTAGGACAGAAAGTTTAACTTGGTTTGCACCTTCTTATCAGTGTTTGCAAGAACTGCAAACAGTGCTTCTTCTGTCTTTGTTTCAACTGTAGCCTTTTCCTTTCCCTCACACATTGGTCAGAAGAGTCTAGTGTTAAATATCTATCAGACAGCAAAGAAAAGTGTCCTTATGAAAAATGTCTTTCCAGCTACAAATTGGGAGTGACTGTCTGGCTGAAGTGGAGGGATTTTAAGTGTAGCAGAGTCTAAAATAGCCGGAGATTGATTGGCGCTCAGAGGAAGCCTTTGCAGTAATGAGGACACTGTAACAGCCTGTTGTTGTGAAGACAGAGCTAAGCTGAAAGGTGCAGTGGTTGATTTACTGCTTATCTATTGAATCCTTTAGAAAAAAAAAAGTGCAAATACCACAAATAGACTTAAATTCTGTGGGAATTACAGCAAAAGCTTTGCAGCTTCACAACCTTGGAAGACCCCTTAATTCCACCTGCCAGGAGCACTGGCCCACCATAGATTAATCATTCTCCTCCCAGTGGGGGTCATAGAAAGGGAGGTATAAGTTAAACCTTTCATTTTCTTTGTGTTGTCTTATGTGTGTTTTTCTTTACCGTCTCTGGAGTGACATGCATGTTGCTGCCATGGTAACAGTGGTAGATAGGATTTGGTCGACCCATGCTGCACTGCTGATTTTTAGTTTGCAGCTCGCAGGGAAACACATAGTCTTAACGCATGTTCTCTGATTTGTGGCTTTCAGTTCTATAGAAACATATCATTGTATAGATGACTGGTTGTGCAACATGTTGAAAAAAATGAGGACATTTCATTTTATGTAAAGATTAATATTAGTTTAATCCCCAGTTTAGAGTACAGCTTTGTCACTTTAATCTAGCTGTACAGTGTCGGAGTATGTTTAAGGCATTTTTAATTGTGTCTGGCACGCCGGGAAATTAAACTGCGATACAGCCGCAAACAACTGTAAGGAGAGAATACTTCAGGACAATTAATTTATCACACAAGAGACTTTACAGCTTTTTAGATTACAGCTGTAAATTGACATTAAAGTGCATTTTGCGTGAAGCTGGCGTGAAAAGGTCAACGAGGTGAAGGGATCCCCCGTATAACACACAAGTCACTGCTTCATAGGTTCTCATTTTGTTGCTTATGAGAATACCTGCTAGGCACATGCAAAGTGCAGCTGCTAATGAAAAATCATAGCCTTAAGTCAGGCTGAATTTGGAATAAATGCAAAGTTTCCAATTGTCTCTGCTGGATAATGGGATCTGCCAGCAGTTGGAGCTTATTACTTTTTATTGTCTTTGTTGCACAGCCACAGGACAAGATGATACTCTGATGTCATCTATTTCCATTGTGCACTATATGTGCTTGTAAAAAATGCTGAGGTTTTTGTAAAATAACCTGATGTTAAAATGTAATCTTAAATTTCTATGACACTTTTTGTATTAATATCTTTTTGTTTTGATAAGCCCTTTATATTGTGGATCCCGTTTGTCAGACGGCACAGATAAACGCTCCTGTTGGTGCTGGAAAAACCCTGAGGCACAGTGTGACCGTGTGAAGGTCTGCGTTTCAGTCTCCAGGTGGCAGTGTGGCTCCACTCCTTCACAAGCCTCCATTGAAACGGACTTCGTCTTATACTCGGTTTTTCTTTATTTTTATCTCCCCCTTTTGTCCCACGCTTCTGCTCATTCCTCTTGTCTCTCATTAAGTGTTGTTGCCTCTCACTAAATCTGTCTCTCTTTCTCCTTTTCTTCTTTCATTTCTCAGTTAGTTCCAAGCATCCATGAGGTTCGGCGAGGAAAGAATAGATGGGGTGTTTCATCCACCCAGAGTGTATAGCCTGTGGTCTCTGGAGAGTTACGCAAACTAGTGGAAATAATTATTGCAAAAAGAATATCCAATCCATTTTTTTGTTTGTTTTTTAATACAAATGAACAGGTTAGAGTGTAGCTTACTTCCTCCCACTCATCTTCACAAATACATTTAGCTTCTTAATCCAACATCTGACATTTGGACTAATGTTTTACGCCTTTCAGTGCCTACCTTCTGTAAAATAAGCATAAACACATTCACAATGGCAATACCTTCTTCCTCTAGAACACAGAAGGCTAAAGGGTTAGATGATTTTTACAGTAATAAGTTTGATAAAAATGCATCGTAGAGATGGTGGCAGATTTAAACTGAAAATACAAATGTATGCCAATACATTTTAATATTATTTAAAGGTTGATTTGGTCCAGTAATTCACTTCTTATCATAAAACTTATATAAAGAGCGATATATTTGAAGCATTTTTTTAAATTTTAATTAATAGGAACTGTATTATGGGTTCAGTTTTATTAGTTCTATCTTATGGCCCAAGTGCTCATTGGGATGACTGCTCACTGCACTGTTGTCCAGCAGACATCTGTTGACACCCCCTAAAAGGTGAGGAAGTTATAAGTACTTGTTGCTGAAGAAATTGGTGGTTCATACAGTGCAGATTCCAGGCATGCTAATGGAGGGATGAGTGAATAGAAAAGGTTTAGTAGGAAAAAAGAAGCAAGAACAAAAACTCTAGAGTCTCTTGGAAGAAGTGAGAGGCACAGAATCTAAATGGATGGAGTTCAATGGTTTTGTTTCTAGTCAGCAAAGCCTCTGCCGTCAGTAGTCAGTGATGTTTTGAAGTGCCATGTCCTCTTATGGCGTGGACAGGATTGTGTGCTGCCACATTTAAACTGATATGGCATGGATGCCCTGGGAATTGATGTCGGTACTTCAGTACCCTGCTCACATCATCTAAAACACTAGGCTTGCTTGCTTGGAGCAGAAGAGGATTTTAATCCATCGTCATTGCCATCGCCATCACCTAATGTTGCAAACATTTGTTCATCAGTGTTGCTGGCTGCAGTTGATGAGTCGCTAACGGATGCAGGCTTCCTAACGGTGCCTAACGCAGAAGTGATAGCCGTAGATCTGGAGGTGTCAAATAGTGCAGTCTTCAGGCTTTTGTCTAACTGGATGCTTTCTCACATCAGAAGTACTCCCAAGCATGGTATCATCTGATTTTGCATAAATAGGTACGCTGTAGTAATGAAGGACATTCTTTTGTGAGATCGAAGAAATCCCCAAGCCACTACATATTACAGGGTTCCCGCGGGTCCTTAAAAAGTCTTAAAAAGTCTTGAATTTAACTTGCCGTATGCTGTAGGAACCCTGTATTAACAAAGGGAACCATGAAAGGCTTTCAATTTGCCAACATCACCAAAAGATCCTAACCTGACTCCGCCAGATGGATTTGCTCCGCATATCCATCTGGAAACCTTCCGTTGAATTAATTTTGAGAAGGGGCGAAAATACTGGTTAGCTGATTGGCCTATGTTGGTGATAGACGAGCCAAATAAACCAATCAGATCAACGAAGCATATGACGTACTAACCGACCGACCAACGCTGATTGGACGTTCGTTTGGTGAACAGCTCCAAATTTTCTTCAACGGAGAGTCTCCAGACTGATTAGCGAGTGAAATCTTGAAAGCTCGCGAGATCAGGATGGTCTCATGAGGCTAAAAAGAACCAGAACCATGAACAAAGGTTCTACTGACCTTAACTACAAATTTATTCTATGGATGAGCCTAAAGCCTCTTAAAGCAACTTGGGGCTTCCATCTCATTTCAGCAGGTCCACAGTCTCCATGTCTTCTGCACCTATGGTGTAATTCATGCAGATACCTGAGCAATTTATTGAAAGTACACACAGAGCAGTGCTTCCATATTTTTTACCAGCCTGATCTTTCTCTACTTCAGATTTCTTTTTCCTACTTTTGAAGTGTTAAGATATTTTAGGTAGTAAAAATCAGAGATTTCATCAGTTCTAATCTTTAATCATTCAAATACTTGAAGTTAATCACTAAACAGCCCCCTCCGTGTTATTCACACTGGCCCTGTCACCTGATGATGAACTGAGCGGTGCCCACACAGAATGTGAGGCTATTGTTGAACCGTCTCTTTGAACTGTAAGGGGTAATGTTTGATGTGGAACAGGTGTGACATAAGGGTTTGATGCAAAGCAAAGACATTCTCAGCAGAATCCCATTGTCTGGACGCACACTGAGCAAAGACGCCGTCTGTCCACATGAGAAATGTGCTGAAAGGTGCAATCTGATTCATGCCTTCATACGGTGAAGTCACAATGGGATGGTTGGATCAGAAATATGACCAGAAGGGTACTTATATCTGTTGAATGTACACGTTATTTTTAAAACAAATTACTAAGAAAATGATCATATACCTTATAAGATATCTAGATGCACTCCTAAAACTTTGTAAAACAGGAATTGCATCTATAAATATAAAAAAAATGGGTGGCCTTCACAATGAGCGAGCAAGAAAAAAAAAGAAAACCTGGGTAATTTCTTTTGTGAAACTGCTCAGAGACGATGCATGATGACGAAAATCCAACACTCAAAGCAGTCGTCTCTTCCTCTTTCTTCCCTAAACAGAATATTCCTTTAATCCCTTTTATCACCACCTGCCTTTTTTGTCTTTCTCTCATTAAGACATGTTTTTATACGCATCCAGACAGATTTATTTATTACTCGTTTTTCTCAGACTGATGCTGCTGTGTTGATATTAATTCTTCAAGAAGTTTCACTGTCGTGTCCTCATGCAATTTGCACAAATGTCATCAGCAAAGGGATTTTTCTTTCCAGATATATTTTTTATCAAACAACTAAAGAAGCAGCTTTTTAGAAATGAAGAGTAACTAGCAAGCAATATGCAATGTGGATAAGATTTTAAATATTCCACCAAAATCATTATCCTTCATATATATATTTTTTATTACTTAATTTAGTTCGATATTGCAATACTCAATGCTTGTTATTGTATAGGTTTTTGCCTCATATTGAAAACCAAGCATATTTAATGATGAAGAATGCGCATATCATTTAACCCAAAAACTAAATAATACACCTTAAAAGATGTTAACTGGAACCATTTGTAACTAGAACAATTTATACTGCAGAAAAAGATGAATTGAAAGTTACTGAGAGGTCTTTCTTTACAGTAACAGACATACTGAGCAGTTCTTTGTCCTCTCTTTGCAGGTACACTGTTCCTCCTGAGCATGGCAAGAGACTGGAAAGGCTTGCACAAGGTAAGCAACAAGAACATCTTTAAATTTCCACATTTAGATGTGACATAGGCTCGGTAAGAATATCCTCATGTTTTTATGTGCACATAGAAAGAGAAAATGTTTTCAGCTGTTGCTGATTTTTTTTTTTTTTATTATCACTCTTATGGCATTATCTTGATGCTAACAGGAGCTGAGTTAATTGGTCCATGTTTGTTTGCTTTCTCATTGGTCTTTTACTGAAGTTCCATTTTTGTTTTGTGCCAATATTTCTATGTAATCCCAGTAACCTGTTTCTCTCAATGCCTCATTACTTGTTGATCATTTCTCACATTCAGCCACTCGGTCTCCTGCCCTGTGTACATGTAGCTCTGAGTGGTCTTGTTCTTTTTGCAGCTCCTTTGGTCTTTGTTGTGGTTTTTATCTGACCAAACCTTTATTCTAATGGGGTTCTTTTCTAGGTCTTGCTCACTTTGTGTTTGTTTGTAAATGTTCTACTATCATAGTAATCTGTTTCCCTGATGCCTTTATATGGGTCTTTAATTTAAAATAAAAAGCTTCCAGCAACTCTGCTGGAATCAAGCATTGACCTAACAGGTCAGAAAATGAACCTGAGAGGGTTTCTTCTTTTGGTCTTTCTTCGCATTTTAATTAAAGTTTAAAAGAACTATAATATCCCAGGGAGTATTTTCAAAAATAGGTCATGTAGGAGATTTTATTATGCTCAAAGTGTTCTGTTTCATCTTTCAGGGAGGTCAAGCACTGACCTTTTTTGGGTACCTGACCTCTTTTCAGAATCCTTCACACCTTTAGAAGCCCCTCCCCGTCAGTCCTAATCTAGCTCTATGCATCAGTCCAAGCCTAGATCCACGCCCAAAATAAGACTGAAGCTCCTTGAAAGGTTTCCAGTATCAAGCATGATTGATGTTTCCTGTTTGAGCCTGCCCTTATCTCAGGTCCATGCTTCCGTCTAGGTCCATGGACCAGCCAAGTGCTTCTCTTCTCCACTATGGCTCATATGTACACTAAGTTATGTTAGTGACCTTTGAAGAGATCAATGCTCAATCTCCGACTACTTAGAGGTCTCTACTCTACCTTCCATTCAGCAGCAGTTCCTCCATGTCTGAGAAGCAGCTGTGTAATAAGTGAATACAGTCATACACTCTGGGGCTCTGCCCTATTAAAACCTTTGACATGTATCCTGTGGGTGGATGTGTCAATGTCGCTTTACTGACAGCAGAAGAGCAGCTTAGAAACATCATTGTGTTCAGTGTCTGTGCTAAACTGATGAAGAGGTTGTAGGAATTTGGAGGGCAAATTAATCTGAACTTGATAGAGGAAATAAAAACAACAACAAATGTAGACTTAAGCAAGAAAATAGATACTGGCAGCTGGTTGTTTGTTTGTTGGTTGTTTTTTTCAGTTTAAGTTTTTTTTTTCCCCCCCGAAAGTTTTATTTAAGGTGTTTTTGGGAAAGATTACTAATTTTAAACCAATTACTGACTTGTTTAATAATAATATTACAAATGGGTTTCTGCTCTGAAAATACTTTTTTGTTGTTGTTCAATTCAGTTTATTTATATACGCCACTTTAGAACACATGTCATCTCAAGGCACTTTACAGTTCACCAGATCATGCAGTAAAATTTATTAAAAGTTTCCTATATACGGAAAACCAGTCGATTGCATCGACTTATTGACTGGAAGGCAATCCCTCACACTAAGCATGCTTGTTGTTTGCAGTCAAACTCTTTGTCAAAGCTTTCCTGATTAAAAGTTCTTAATCCTGCCAAGACATGGAACTAAAATAGGAACAAAATGCAAAATCTCATCATTTCAAAGTGATAAAATACATACACAATCATTTTTAACAAGGTAGTTTTGAAGTTATAAAATATATTTGACAAGTATTGCTTTACTCAGAAGCATTGAGTCTTATAAAAGGTTTTCTGTCTCAATAGAAATGACTGTTTACGTTTGTTAATAAGATCTTATTAGTAAGATCAGTTGTGATTTTTAAATAACTTTCAGTTTATTGCAGCGAACCTAAACTCCTTTCATGAAACAGCCCCATCATAAACCTGCAGGCACGATCCCCTCTCTGAGCTGACTCTGGTCGATGGCGAATCACAAATAAAGCCGGCGCCATCAGCACACAGCTTTAAAATCAATGTACTGTGTTAAATATAATATGTGTGGGACAAATACCCTTTCTAAAGGCGTGCCTGTGGTGTTTGATGCTTACTTATGTCACCCCTAATAGATAAACTACTTTAGGCTGGTTTCCAGGGATGTACTCTACCTCTGAGATCTGTCTAACGTGTATTCCTTACAAAGACACACCGCATAGAGGTCTTCGGTCTTTTTTCACCTAAAATCTTTTAATCGAAGCAGCAAAAGCCAGTCTGTCCTTAAGGAAGTCAGCCGCTGTAGGGCTGGGATTGCCTTGCTTTGTGAATTGAAGGCATAAAGTGAATCACTTCAACTGCTTCTCACTAGAGACTAATAGTGGAAATGCATAAACTAGTGTTTCTGTCTTCCTTTTTACACATTTATGCTTGAGTAAGATTTGTCAATTCAGTATAACCTCTGCTAGATTGCCATTGGCCAGTCCAGTTGCTGGTTTTTTGTGGCCTCTGGCATCACCTGCATATAGGTTTTATTGAGCTCGTCTTCTCAGTGAAACGATAATCTGAATGATATTCCTCTTTGTGCCATATTCAGTGTCAGAGTAAGAAGCATTATCTGAGGTGGATAAATGAGACACAGTGAAGTGAACCCATTCTGTCTTCTTTCTGTGACACATGATGTCTGCTTTCATCCCCTACTTTCTTTTTAAGATCCTATGTGCCCGTCTTTCTCTTATTTTCCATTTTGATCAATGGGGATTAACTTTAGGATTGCATGTTCCTCAGAGAAAGCGAGAGAGAGGGATCTGGGATGTGCTCTAGAGAAACTTGATGGAAACGTAGCATATAAAGTCTGTTATGACTGGTTAAAAACAGACCAGTGATCAATGCCATCCTTAAAGGACTGGCTAGAAAATGTCCCCACCGTACTTGGTCAAAAAGAAGTAGTTTATTTTAATTCAGAAGCTCTCACTGTGTTTATTCTTAATGGATTTACTAAAATAAAATGACACCAGGTAAATCACATTATATACATTGAGTCTTACTTCTGTTTTAATTAGCTGCCGGGTCGTACCTCAGCAGCTGGTGGTTAGGATAAGAGCAGCTGTTAAATGGCCAACATCTGACCAATTAAAGGCCTTCTTAGCACACATGGCCATGATGTTTATGAAGTCCCAAACTGATGGTTATGAGTGTAGCAGAAATACTCAGAAGGACTGAGACGGTGGCCTTTTTTTTTTTTTTTTTTTAAACCAACCTGTCTATCTCAGGTGAAGTTATGGCTGCAGGTAAACTGGTTTTTTTTTTTTTTTTTTTAGCCTTTTAGGCATTTGATGCGAGTTTACCAGTAATTTAATTTGCATGTCTTTGATTGTTTTTCCTATAATGTTGGACTTTGCATGTAAGCTGGGCGGGTTGGGAGCATGCAGACAAAGAAAAAGAGCAGCCTAACTCTGAAACTCCAAAGGACATAATGAAACCTTTAGGTTAATATTACCCTGTGGAGAGCTCAGGGAGCCAGCTGCATTTTAATGGGGATTAATACCCAGGCTCTGTCAGCACATTATTCACCTTTTATCAGCTCCAACAAGCATGAGGGCAGCCAGAGTGCGGATTCCCTCTCTCTCACTTTTTCTCAGTAGTGAAGAATAGAGACTGAAACAATGTGGTGAAAATGAAGGATGAAATGGTTGCCGATTATACTGTCAGTCACTTTAAAGTCAAACTGGTGGGAGGCTTCGATGAAACCCCTCCTCTGAAGTAAAGGCAAGTACAAACTATAAAGAATGGGAACGTTGTCAACAGGGGAAAAAGTCCTTTCTTTCGATTATGCACAGGCCATCTGAGGCGGTCTAAGAGCATAAATGAGCCTTGGGTTTAGAGAGAGAGTGCTAGTTTTAAACCTCTAAAATGTCAGTCGGATTATGATCTCAAGGCAGAATGTGCCAGAAAATAGATTTGTTTTCTAAAGAAACATTCAACTCGAGAGACGGATAAACAAATTTCTGTTTGCTTATTAAAATATCAGGGAGCTTTTATCGTGCATTTGCACAATACATGGTTTAAAAAGGTCTTGGAAAATACTACCGCTGTAAGGTTTTTCTGTTAGCACCTTTGGGACACAGGATGAGCCATTTTAGGACAACAGTTTAAAATCTTGTATTATTCAGGATTAATTGTTTTGCTGAAAACACATGAGAATGGGGTTAAAGCATATTTGTCTTTAATGTGCTCCGGGGTTGCTTGTAAAAGGAATTAGCCTGCGTTAATTAAGCAGCACAGATCCTACGGCGGAGATTTAATTCTTTGGCTGCTCTGAGAGGCATCACAGTTTTAGCTCCTACTTTCAGTGTAGATTTTCAGTCCATCAGATTTCTTAACTCCTACCAGAACCCTCACAATCAATATCTTTTCAAGCTCCATGGTGACGTGATTATATCACAACATGTCAGAGGGGTAAACTGGATTGACCTCTCCAGGTTTTGGGATTTTAACAGTAATGTGATTAAATGCTGCTGTTTTTTTAGATGAAGACAGCTCCTTAATTGGGAGATTCAATATGCATTTCAGTTACCTCGAGCAGTAGTTCCCAAAGTTTTTCCCCTATTGTAACCAAAGGGGGGAAATGACCCAGCTCCACTGGATTGTCTGATGTTTATGAAATACAAAAAATAGTGACCTGAGAGGGATTTAATTAGATATCAATCAAATAATCCAGCATCTTCCCGCACCCCCGCCATGCTTCTGTGTTTTCCTCTGAGAGTAAGGAGAAGAAAAAGAAGAATCCTTGTTTGCCCACTGAGCGATTTGCCTACGACAGTCGACTGAAAATCAAACATGTTTGATTTTCTCCTGACCTCACAATTCCTGATCGGGAGGTGGTCATGAGAGGCTGATCGCCCCTCGTTACTCCCTGTACACCACGTAAGATGCACGATCAGGTTGAAAGTCACTCTGATCCGAAAATTGTCACACGACTTGAAAGTCGCCCCGAAAAGGGCAAAAAATAAATCGCACAGTGTATGCCCGGCTTTACATGTTAAGATATATATGTATTTTGTTCAAATAGACCTTAGGCTGTAGGAATATGCTCACTTTTAGTTGCCATGGCGAAGCCCCTGGTGTAATGTTTGAGCACGCCTTTTGGCTGAAACCTCAGATCACTTTTAAAGTGGTTGGTTTCCTAGCAGGGGCACAACTGTGATTGTAGTCTGTACCTTGTTTGAACAGGACTGATTTTGGCATCTTTTCTTAAAAATAAATAAATAAACCATCGATATAATCAAAATTTGGTGGTAAACCCAATTTACCACCCAGATAAAAGAAGTTGTTTAAAATATGAAAAAAACCTCTAAGCTCAAAAAACTGGAAGACTACAGAAACAAACACTTGTCCGCCTGAAGTGAATCATCTGGGTTGCATGTTAACAGACAGATTTATGGCGGCCTCTTCCTTCCTTCTAATGCCCCGTGCTTTCTTTCACTGGTTTCAGGATTCTTCCCTGGGAGCTCCCAAGGCTGCGATGCTTTCCTCCGTCACAAGATGACACTGATATCGCCGTCCATCTTGAAGAAATACGGCATTCCCTTTAACAGGGTGAGTGACGCATACAGTGCACGACATTAGGTGACATTATATTGATCAGCATGATCAATTTATCATCTAGAAGCATTTGTAGCTTAATTCAGCCACTACTCTATCAGTTTCATCAAAAGAGAGGCGCTTTAAGATCTATTGATTTGCATCCTCTATTGATTGGCACTTATTCATCTTCAGCCAAGCAGAAGTGGTCGGCTTAAGAGAATTAAAGAGTTCTGAAATTTCAAAATTAAAAGTCATTGGAGTCATTTTTACTTGTCTGCTGCTCTGTTCTTGGGTCATCCATAAATTATAGAAGTGGTTGGGTATGATACAAATGACTCAGCATTGATGCAGCCATGAGTAAAGATCGTCATCCGTTCCTGTCACAGAAAATGAATTGCCATCTTTTCACCTTTCTGTTGCAGCACAAACCTCCACAGCACAAAATAATGAATAAAAATTTGAAGAGGGGTATAAGGAACAGGGCAGGCATCCAAAGTTCTCCACAGCCAGCATAAGACCCCCTTCACCTAACTTCTTCCAGCACCCCCCCCTCAGGACGTCATTATCACAGTGAACATGTTGCGTGCAGCACACCTACCAGTAACCTCCTCGATTCATGTGTAAAAATAAAACTCTTCTGTTCTTGCCAGAGCAAAGAGGGATTTGTTGGTTTGATATCTTAACCATTACTGTTAGCTGAAGAAGTTAAATTCTCGGTTTTATGCCTCCCTACCCATTTCTCCCCTTATGCCTGTATTTCCGTCTGGCTTGATATTTCTCTTGATGGTAGGCAGCCAGGTTTCTCAAAGACATGATTCACAGTTGGCACATGTAGGGCTTAAGTTTCAAGGCAATATGCAAAACGAGAATCAAATTAATGAGTTCTCATATTCTTAAACAAGAATAACACGAAGCTCGTAGGAAGACGCTAAACTCTGAAACCTGCAGAAAAGTTGCTTTTCAGGAGCCTAACTCTCTAATAGTCTAAAAGTTTTACTGCAGTTGAGGGAAGTGGACGAGCAGAATTGACTGTTTTACACTTTTTGCTTATTAAAAAATCTTAAATCCACGTCTTAAGATATTATTCATTGAATTAATTGCAACCGTAAAAGTTCAAAAAATATCCACTGGACTTAGTTTCCAAGATTTGAAGACGTTTCGCCACCTCTCCAGGAAGCTTTCTCAATTCAAATGTCTGGATCCGCAGTGAGTTTGAGTCTATATATAGACAAAGCCTTGTATCGCTTGGAAACATGCAAATGGTAACTGATGAATGGGTCGTTTGGTTCAGAGGTGGCGAAACGTCTTCAAATCTTGGAAACCATGTCCAGTGGATAGTTTTTGAACTTTTATGGAATGACTATGACCTGGATGACTGAGAATCTTCATCAGCAATTTAATTGCAACTCATCCAAAACAATTTTTTTTATATATATCTGCGCAAATATATGCTCTATCTGAGAATGGGGATTAATTGCTTAATTTTCTGTTTGGTTTAAAAGTAAGGGGGAACCTGGACTTTTTTAAATTCAATATCCCATGAGTTTGAATAAGTAGTTTACACAGTTGAGTTTGTTAAAGGAAGCTAAGAACAAAGCTATAATCAAGAAGTCCAGCTGGAAAAGAAGGATCAGTGTATATTTGCAAATAGGTCATTAACTTTGTCCATCGTGTATAACTATATTTCTCTATTTTTGCTTTGTGTCTGAATAGATAACCCAGAATGAAGGAGAGTTTATGATAACATTTCCGTACGGCTACCATGCTGGCTTCAACCATGGCTTCAATTGTGCAGAATCTACAAACTTCGCCACTCTGCGTTGGGTGGATTATGGGAAGAACGCAACCCTGGTAAGATGAGACGGAGTCTTGTAGTTGTGTTTTTTGGTCCTAAAGTCTTTTTTTAATTGTCTAAAGCTCAGTAATAAAATGATACAGATTATGTATTGATGAGGAAAACTATTTTTCCAAAATGGCTTGAGAACTCTTGAATAGGGCTCCTTCACATTTTCCTTCAATTTGATTTCATTTTGTAAAAATCATGAGAAAAGTAAAAAAATGTGTTTACGCTGGTCTATCTGATTTACGGTTAAGCCATTCCTTTTTTTTTATTCTTTCTGAATTGTGCTTTTTCCCACTTCCTTGCAACCTTTCCTTCTTCTTTTCTCATTTCTCTCAGTTTCTGCGTTTTTTCTATGATATTTAAAGCCTTCCTGTGGTAAACATTGCGTTAAAGCATCAAGGAGTAAGTGGCAGCCCCTGCAATTTAATAATCCTAACAGCTGACTGGCTTGACTGAAAAACCAGTATGAGTATTTTTCTAACTTTTAACGTCATTCATTTACCTGACATTATTGTTGACTTGTTAGAAACTGTTGACACCTTCATCATAACATGTGTAATCAGATGAAGACTTAAAATAAAAGTGATTATGCTGTGATTCAGCAGCAGCTTTCCTTCTTAAAGGTTGAAGTCATAGATTTTATCGATGTACATCTATATAAAGAAGGGTCTAGTTCACTCCTGCACACCATCTGTTCTTGACACCAACTGTACACTTGAATCCTTATGCTGACGCAAAACTGCCTGCTTGCCTGCGGGCTGTTGAGCATGAAATTGACAGGGCATGGATAGGTTTGTGAAAGGGAGTCCGACTACAATGTCGTCTGAAATAAAGTCCCTCTACGCTCATCTCTTCTCTATACATTCTACTTCATTTTGCTGTTCGCTCCTCCCTCCTGCTCTCTTTAGATGTGTTTTTTTGCTCTCACTGTCTTTCTCTCTACTTGGCTGCATGTCAGATTTATGAGGTGCCAGTTTGCAGAAGTACATCTCCCTCCCATCCTACTCCTTCCCATTTCCAGCTTTCCTACTTTACCCATGCGACTACTTGTAATTTAAGAAGCACTAGTCCAGGCTTCGGTGCTCAGGGGAGCATCTCCAGCTCACTTTCTTAGTTTGATCAAGAAAGAGGGGTCATTTCTGCTCTGCTAAACTAGGCCTACAGATTTATAGTTCTGCTCACAGAGCAGGAGAACTGTTGGAATGCACCCTGGACAAAGCTCTCCCTGAAAGTCAAGTTTTTATATCCCATAGAATATGACATTGATGTGCTCAGAGGCTTTCTTGTTAGCCAGATGTAATGAGCATTTGTTAGTACCTACTGTATAGCACTTTGGTCAATGCTACAGCTTTTTTTTAAATGTGAAAAACTTGAACAGGAAGTGTTGGAAATACTCTGGCTCCATGTTGTTCACCCACACATGTTCTTGCAAAAACTGAGCCTCTCATTTTCTCCTCCTCTGAACACACTCATCTTTCTGTCTTTGGTTCAAGCAGTCATCCCACAACTTCTGTGGCTGCCTCTCTTCACTCTTGCAAGTCTTGCCCACCCCCTGGTTTACTGAGCCCTGTTCTGTCAGCGGTGAAAAGGACATTGACCAATGGGTTGCAGTATGAAATTTGTCACCATTTTGGATCTGCCAGCAAACCACAGAGAAGAAGGAAAAACGGGGGAGTCTGGCCGAGCCTCATGTCCCGCTTTTATTAAATACCTCCTCAACTGCAGATCCATCTGCTTGACTTAGTGAGCGACACACACACCTGCGGTCAGAGCTAGCCTGCTGTCAGCACTTTTCACATGCTGCGTTTGCATGTACCTCTGTTCTCTAAGAGACACTGCAGTTTTAATTAACTGTCTTCTCAACCTTCCAGACGTCACACTAACCACCAGCCATTTTATTAATCTTTTTTTTGCCACAGTCATCTAACTGCACATCAGATCAAGATGTTTATAGTTTCAGTTTCACATTTTTTTAATGGTTTAATCACAAAGTTTCCTCCAGCTTTTGGACAAAGCTTATCTACAGCTTTTGATAATCTTTCAGTTTATAATTCCCGTTAAAAAGGAGTGTTTAATAGTTTTACATGACTGGTGATGGTTGCATTGGTGTTTATAAGAATCCTTAAGTTAATGATGGTAATCTGTTACATACTGTTTTTTTTTGCCATGGCTCCTCAAAGGAGATGAAATCAATTTAATTTAAAGAGATCACAAACATTTTTCTTCTCATAGTAAACCATATTGTATTGTAAAATTACACAGCCAAAGCAAAAGGGGGAGCCTATTCGAGAACTAACGAGAACTACGGTGGATGGTCACAGTTAAGATGTCTTGGCTTAATTAGATCACAATTTGACAGAATTGTGCTTCTTAACATGGCTGCTCGTTGGAGTAGCTCTGCTAGCTTGATTGTGATTTGCTTTAGTTTGTTCCTTTGTGGATCAAAGTTTATTGTTCTGATTTTGTTTTTATTTATATTTTTCTACTTCCACTAAGGGTGGAAGCTGAAAGAGTTCTTGCAAACACCTCTTAATTCTTAATTCTTAATTTTTTTTAACATTTGTTAGGATTTGTTTTGTTTTTCTGTTTTTTACACCTGGGAGATGCTTATTACTATCCCAGAAGCTGAAATATTACTTCACCTTCTTTTGCAAATCCCTGCTCAGTTCAACAGAATGCACTAAATGATGCAGAGCAGGAGCAAGAAGAGAGAGGAGGAAATGCAAGCTGTCTCTTCCTTTAAAGATTATCAGCATTGTAAGATGTTTAGTAGACACAAGGTAGAAAAGCTCCAAGCCCTAGGAAGGACACAACCAGATTATAGGGAATGCAGTATTGTGTGTTTTACTAAAATGTACTATGTGAAAAGATTCAATAGGTCTATTTTAACAACTGTTGAGGTATAACTTTTTGCTGTTTTGTTCAGTCCTGTGTTGCTGATCTACAGACGCGACAGCCAAATTAATTTGGGGTGGGAACGGGTCATTTTAATCCCTGCTTAACAAGGAACTGCTAAACAAGAAGTGAAAAAAGAGGCTTCAAGATGGAAGGTAAATAAGTAATGAGGAGTACAAGGAAAGCAAGGAAGTAGCTGGAAAGCTCGTCCTGCGTCTGTGTATTTGTTCTCAACCAAATCAGAAGATGGTGCTGCTCCCTCCTAGTTCCAACTGTCTCTGGAAGTCAAGGGAAAAAGAAACTTGAAATGGCTCCCAAAAAAGCACCTAGTCCATATGGAATTAGCCACAGAGTCTTGAAGGACTGCAAAGAGCACACCTTTATTCTACAACACCTCTTAAACCTTAGCCTGACCCAGAGGCTGGTTAACTGCCTTGTTAGCCAACAGTCCCCACTGACTACCGTCCTGTTTCCCTGATATCCCGCATTACAGAAGTTTGGCAACTTTGGCTTGGCCATTCTGACACAAGATGTGTTGATCTAAAACAGTTCCCCATAATTGGCTGTATGTCCTTTTGCTGCCTGTAACAAATTTTACTGCAGGATTAACCTGTATTTAGTCCTATTTGTCCTTCCACGAACTTTGACCAGCTCCCCCATTCTTACTGAACTTAAGCATCCCGCTATCACTAGATGGCATCAATATCTTCCTCCTGCAATGAGCTCTGTTCCTCCCAGCCTGCATGCATTGGGTGGGTCATGTTTTTTGATTTTCTCTGTATTTTAATACCATTCAGCCTAGGTATATGAAGGTTTAGCTTAAGCTATCAGGAGTGGACCGCCACCTGGCTATAAATCATTTTCCATCCTTCATAGTGTTTCATTTGGCTTGTGGCAACTCCCAAACACAACTTCTTATTAATTTCTTTCAACAATGGCTTTCTTTTGTTGAGTGATGGTTATCCTGCTTGCTGCTCTGACCTACGGCCAATTTATGCTTCTGAGGTATAGCCTCTGCAACCGTCAAATCTGTCTCTGTGTGCGACAACACCCCCGCGCAGAGGTTCTGCAACCGTTGTCGTGCACCTTAAAAAAAAATTCCTGACTATGCGTCAGACGGTCGCAAACCCACGCACACCTCAGGCGGGAGTGCTCAGAGAAAAAGCAGCTGTGATTGGTTCTTGGTATGCCTTTCCGGCTGTCTGTGTGGTTGTCATTCTCGATTCGGTGCCAGGGCGCACCATTTATAAAAAACCTAGGAACAACTTCAATGGACAACTACGACGAAAGGTTAATTGAGGAGGTTCGCTCTATTAACAGAACCTGTTCCTCTTCAATGTCTAGCAACTCTAGATCCATATCCGTGACCGTGATATCTTGCAGACGCGCCATTGTTATTTTGGAAGATAAACACTCCTGGCAGCGCCGCCAAAGTTCTCGTGACCATCCACCGTAGTTCTCGTTAGTTCTCGAATAGGCTCCCCCTTTTGCTTTGGCTGGAAACTGCTGTGCGTCCCTAGAAATTCCAGACCGGCGGTGCAGAAGCATAACAGCAAAAGTGGTTTGCGACCAGACCCAAGCGACATGTGCGGTTGCGGAAGTATAATCTGCTCTTTAGACTTTGACAGATTTTATTTTGTCATTTTGTACACACAAGTGTAAACCATAAGTAATTTCGTACAGCTCTCTAGACTATTTAAATATTTAAAGTGCGTTCTTGATAAGCTAAGCAGCAGTGATAAATACATTTGGGCCTCCTCTGCTCTTTTTATTTATTTTTTTTATTGGATTGAAGAGTGCTCCCTAAGATTTTTGGATGTTATTTTGCACTTTACACCTTGTTTAAATCACTTAACCCTCGACTTGTCTGGTCTGTTCATTGGTTCTCTTCTGAATCTTTCACAGAAAAACTGTATTAATTAATTAATTAATTAAGGAGACACCTCAAGGCAATGGGTAGCACTAACTTTTAAGGGTATCATATTAAAGAGGGTATTTAAAACAATCTAACCTTGAGTTGGTTTACCACGAAAAATCTCTACAAATTACCATGACCTTTGTGGTTATAACTTAACAGCATGTCGTTGTATCTAGTATATAAGCAGTTGGTTTGTTAGCGGTCCTACTTTTTATGATAGGAAATTGGGTAGTCTTTGTTTTCTGGCCTCAAAGCTTCAGGACGGACAAATCAGTTTATTTTACCATTTGAGATCATGACTCCAGGGGTCTATTAAAAGGCCTCAGGCTTCCTGTTTGCTTTTGAGTAAACAATTTAGCTCAAGGGGCTCATTGACTTCCAGCCTCGTAGTGTTTGTATTCTTAGACCTTGGCATATTCAGATGTATTTAGCACTTGTTAGAGAATGAATTATCTTTTACTTGGTCGTTGAGAATTTTTGCTACAGCTATAAACTTAAAACCGTTTCATAAGAATAATAAGTTGCCTTATACAAAGTACACTGATGCACTCCTCTGAATGTTTCATGATGGTTACAGTCAGCTGCACTGATGCTTACTAACCCCTTGCAGCACTTTCTTTCTCCCGCTCCAGCACTCTCCACTCGATACCATATTTTAATGTTTCCGCCTGTCAAGTGGTGCCAAGATGAGATGTTGGCTGGATATTGTTTTGCTGTGGCTGTTTGAGCTGTTGTGTTTTCCCATAATTGAACATCAGGCTGAGTACAGCTTACAGGCTGATGGGGGGCCAGAATGTAATACAGCAAGCAAAGCAAAAACATTTCTGCTACCCCCATTTTTGTTTGTTGAATCTTTTTTAGTTTATTTCTCATCTTTCCAGAATTTTCAGCGTTTTTTTTTTTTGTGTGCTGTTTTTCCTCTATTGCAATTTCTGTGCTTTCTACCATCATATGGCTGCTGCCTCCTCCTCTCAGCAGGATTCACTGAGCTTCGGTGTTGTTATTGAGGGCTATGGAGACATTTTGAAGTGCGAACATATGCACCTGTCCCACATACTTTGTTTCTTCATTTCTTACTAAAGTAACAGTGCCTTGCAAGCATATTTGTACCCCTTAGACTTTTTCCCATTTTGTCTTTTTACATCCTCAAAGCTCAGTATGATGAGAAATATGACGGTGCCTTTCTATCCTTATATTTCAAATTTCCCTTTTATTATTATAAGTAGTCTCGCTTTGACCTCTGTCTAGAGCAATTTAATAGCAGAAATAGCTCTAATCAGAAATGACCAACTATACATAGTTAATTCTACATAATAGCTTGGATATTACTTTTCTAGTCTCAAGGTGAGATACATCGATTTTACCATATTTAATGTAATGAAAAGGGAGAAAAAAAAAGAAAATGGCATAATCTTTGCATTTATAATCTGTCCTTACTGGGACTTCAGTCAAACATCAGTACTTTGACTGAGAACACCAGAGTAGATTTTCTGAAATTTAACCTGTGAATATATGTCAAAGTGACTTTTAAAATATTTGTTACACCGAGATGTTGCATCATTCTTTACCTGCAGCATTTCTCTGCTCTAACAAAGTTATATTTTTGTGCATTTCCTTTTTTGTAAATTCCCCAGTGTTCCTGCCGGAAGGACATGGTAAAGATCTCGATGGATGTGTTTGTACGCTGCCTGCAGCCTGATCGCTATGAGCTTTGGAAACAGGGCAAAGACATCACAATTTTGGACCACCTGAGGGCTACAGAATTGACCAGTCCTGAACTGGAGCGCTGGAGGCAGCACAGGATTACCTACCGACAGAACCTGCTGCAAAGGTAAGACAAAAAACATATCAGATATCAATGTTATGTGACTCTGTTAGTGCGTTTGTTTTTTCTTGCATAGTATTTACAGAAATGAGATGGTCTCCTTTTATAAGCAAATGTGTTCTCTATACATCAGAGCAATGCACAAGATGAAGCAGGTTCGTCGTCTAAAGCTTGAGGAGGTAAAGGTGCTGGCGGAAGAGGGAATTGAGCTGAATGCTGCCGAGTACCAGCGTCAAGTGGAGGAGCGTGAGGCTCAGCGCAAGCAGGAGAAGGAGGAGCGTTTAGCCAGGGAAGCCATGTTGACCTTGGAAGCCATGGAACGTGAGGAACAGGAGGCTGCCGAGGCGGCTGCAAAGGCAGCAGACAGTCCTGTGAAAGCAGAAGGTTAGAGAAAGTATGCTGAGGAGAATATAATAATACAAAGTAGAGTTTAAGAATAATTAATAAGCCAAAACAAAAAGTTGTTTTAAATGCACAACATGGCTTTAAATGCTCTTATTCTCTTTGCTAGATGATAAATCTGAAATCAAACCCCAAAACTTGATGGAAGAAATCGAGAAGAAGAAGCTGAAAAAGCAGAAGAAGATGTTCATTATCGACGGTCCCTTGTCTGGGTTCGAAGAAGCATTTGAGAAGTTTGCTAAATCCGAAAAAAAGGACATTGATATGTCAATCAAAAAGGAAGAAGAAATGGACATTGAAATAAGCCCCACTCAGGTAAAACAGACATTAACAAGATCAGATATAACCTCTAAATATATATCTAATCTTTTAACACGATCTTATTGGTCATTATTAGGACTTAACTGGGGTTTAATGGTACAGCTAAATCATTGTTCTGTGTGTTAACTGTTTTTTTGATCATGGTTTCGTTACAGGTAAGGTCGAAAAACAATGTAATGTGCATGCATGGTTTATTTCCTTTTAAATCTAGAATAGCCCCTTTAATAAACAAGAGGAGAAAAACACTGCTAGTGCTACTTAGACTTCAGGGCAGTATTCTATTTAGGCAGGATTTGTGCATTTAAAAAAAATTGTCTCCCAAATGTTAATCCAGTTAACATTTTTGAAAGTTTTTTATCACAATAAATAATTTATCAGGTCTTACAATGAGAGGTGTACAGGTTAAGAGGCTCTGCACAACTGAATAACTTCTCCCAATTTTAAAATTCAGCCATAACATTTTAAATCTTTAAACTCTATTCTAGCGTGTTAGAATGAGGCTCCTTACCAATGATAGATCAGATTAACTTTCGAGTATCAGGATTGCACTGAAATTTCTCCAATTTAAGATCAATGAAGTTCTACAGGGGAGTATTGGCCTAGTGGGCTTGATCACTGCAGTTGTGCTCTGAGAAGGTTGCAAGTACCAAGTTTGATCCCCACAGCCTGCACTCTGGGTCTCTGAGCACGACCCTTAACCCCACACTGCTCCCCGAGCGGTGCACAGTGGCAGCCCGCTGCTCCCAAAGGCGATGCGTTAAATGCAGAGGTGAACTTTTCCAGTGTGAGATCAATAAAGTTCTATTGTTATTATTAGTGCTGTCAGACGATTAAAATATTTAATCACGATTAATCACATTAATGTCATAGTTAACTTGCAATTAATCGCACATTTTTATCTATTCTAAATGTCCCTTGATTTCTTTGTCACATTATTTTTTCTCATTTTAATGCTCTTATGAATATGCGCTTCTGTCTGAAATCATCCATTGTTACCTGGCTTTGACGAGGGGGCGGAGAATTCGAATCAGCTGAGTGCTTGGCCATTAACTGGTATTTCAGACTGGTCGTGCTGCGATGATAGCTCAGTTCACAACGACAAAACACACAGATCACTTTGGTCTTGTCAGTGGAACCATTTGGCAACTTTTTAAAAGAAAACTTTCCAGTGTGGTTGCAGCGTGCCTGATGTTTTGTTTCTGGTCTAACTAGATCTGGAGTGGTGTTGTAGTTTTTCTAATGTTACTAGTTGTTGCAACAGCATGTGAAAAAACTACAAAGTGTGCTAGGCCAAAAAGAACGTTAATCACACGATACAAAAATTGACGCCGTTAAAATTGGTTTACGTTAACACCGTTAATAACTCGTTTAACTGACAGCACTAATTATTATTATTATTATACATGTGATAAATCAATTTGTTTTCTGAAAATTAGTGACAAACTTGTATCTTTTTAACTGTGCAATTTGCATATATTATACATATATACTCTTTAAATACATTGTCCCCTTTTAAATCAATAAATACCAAAACCAATAAAAAAAAAAAACATATATTTCCATGTTTGGAAACCGGTTGTAGTTACAGGATAGGAGGAGTGACCTCCTTTGTCTGACTGAAACCAGCCATTCTGGACAAATACTTTTAGAATCACAAAACTAATCTAACAGGGTAGAGTTACAGCTTTTATTTAGTTTGACTTTTTAAAATTGAAAATCCAATTTATGTATTCAGTTTTGTCTGGACAGTACGATAATGCTTACTTTTTTTTTTTTTTAGCAGCTGACCTACTCTAAGATAAAAAAGCCAACGGAGGTGAAGAAAAGTCGGCGCCATCCGCTCAGTAAGCCGCCCATGCGCTCGCCGCTGTCAATTGTCAAACAAGACCCAACTACTGAGAAAGGTGCGTGAGCTTTTATCTTTAATATTTAGTCAGACTGACTTGTTCTAGATTTCTGTAAACAAAGTATAAATATTGCAATTTTCTGTCTGTGAGGAATATTAAAAAATATGATATAAAACAAATTACAATTTAATTGAAAAAATGAGAGGGAACATCATTTTCTGTGCCTGTTATTCATCCATGCAGTTGTTCTCTTCATCAAAGTGCTGAAAGTGAAGAGGACACCATTTTTATTTGTTTTATTGATCTGAGGAAGGAAAAACAAGCAGGACTAAAGTTCCCTGTAGGAATAAATGAAACCAAGATGGCGAGGCTTCTTTTTCACACTCCCCCTCTCTCTTGTTTTTTTCCCCTTTTCATTTTCTGACTGACACATATTGATCCGGGGATCATGACTTCCAATTACCTGCTTTCAAAGTCACTTTAGCGTGTGTAGCCGGGGACCACACTCTGTCCTTCATAGGGTTGGATGATGGGAAGGAATAAGGAGGAAGAACAGATGTGGGGAAATAGACCGCAGTTTAAGGGGAAATCTTGTGAAAAGATCTGCCTGACTTCTGTCCAAGCCTAACAAAACAATGTGGATCTGTAGCTTGAGCGCAACATTGCGAAATCGATTCTGACCCAGAGTGGCAAATTATTGATGCTTGTGCCGTTTGTGTCACCAATTATATGAGGACTGGCTGAAGTGTTGCTTTCAAAAGGCCTGACATTGTTTCTTTCCATGCCTCCCTCCGCTTATTCTCTATTATCTCTCTTTTATGCAGTCTAAAGTAGGTCATTGCCAGAAAGATTCTTTGTTTACACCAATACACGTTTCGGGTGAATTACTGGCTATTGGGTTTTTTATTTTAATCTTTTTTTAATGTTTTATCCACAGAGATGTCTTCTCAAATGCCAATGGATAGCAGCATGAAGAAACAGGAGCATTTATGGCAGAGTCACTCCCCAAACTTTTTGGCTGAGAAGTCGTTCAATGCCGCTGTTGCTGCACTTGAACCATACTGTGCTGTCTGTTCTCTGTTCTGCCCCTACTTAAAGGTAAAAACCCACACTGCTGGATAGACACATTTAGAAGACTTTTAGGGAGGAAACATGTTGACTCAGCAAGTTTATTCCCATATTTCTTCTTCATTCAAGTCACACAGAGACGTTATCGCTCCAACTTTCATCCCTGACCCCTCCATACCTGGACATGGCAGTTCGACTCGACCGCTGGTCCCAGAGATGTGCTTCAGTGTGGGAGCGGTCAACACAGAACCACCACCTACAAACTACCACATCGGGGAGGATGGAACCAGTCTTCTGGCCAGGTGTAAATGTTGCGCCATGCAGGTTCATGCCAGTAAGTAGGCTTTCCCTACATTTATCTTCCTTCATCCTTTTTTTGTTCACCAGAAACAGCTTTTGGTACAATTAGCAAACAGAATGGGATCCTACCCCAGTGGATATTTTTAAACAAATTTGGGCTTTCTAGTTTATCTTTTACTTTTAAGAGTAAATAGTAAGGCTTTAATCCAGGAGGACCAGTCTAAGTGATTATGATTATTAATCTTGTGCTCTGTACATTTAATAAAACAAAAAAGAACACCCTAATCGCTCTAATATGTGTGAAGTGGCCTAACTGCACCTCATTGATGAACAGAACTTATTTCTGTCAAAGGACTGAGCTTAACTTCATGTTAAAGCTTAAATTTGCTATTTTAGTATAACTCAATTTAGCCAATAAAAATGTTACAATTATTTTTTTTATAAATTGGTTGATGTTTGACTAATAAACATGTCTGTTAACCTAATATTACATTTTATTTTCATTTCTGTATATGTGCTAATTACACTTTTACACTCATGTTAAGTGATACAAGTGAATAAATTCTCCATCTACTTTGAAAAAAATCAGCTTTCATAAAATACCTGCTGGGTTGTATTTGTACCTTCCCAAAATAACAAACTAATAAATCCCAGCACTAACACGTGCACACACACATTAACCCTCCTGGGTTCTTGTTATCCCTAAAGCTGGAGCACACCTTCAAGGCCAGTTCGTTAGTCATACTGGGAAGAGCTGCTGAAACAGCGCTGCTATTGATAGGAAGACATGAAGCAGAAAGAGCTCCTGTCAGAAATGCCAGTTGTGCATCCCCGAACCTTTGTTCTGCAGCGTTCTGGGCTGAACCTCTAACTGAAGATCATTTGAACATGTCCCGGTGTTATATAAGCCTGTGGGTTTACAAGCTACAGTGTAAGATTGGAGTAAGAAAATTGGGCAATTTATAAAAAAAAAGAACATCTATTGTTTAACAAGCTGTTCTGTGTTGCTCACATCTACAGATGAGAAAATCAAAAACGCCATAAGGGAAGTGGTTAAAATAATCGGCAACTCCTCTTTTACAGGTTGTTACGGTTTGAAGCCGGAGTCTGTCAGGGATTCCTGGACCTGTTCCAGGTGTACAGCAGGAGCCTGGGTAGTGGTGAGTGGATGCTGTAACTGATGTTCAAACACAGCTGGAGAATAATGGCTAGTTGCTTTGACTAATGTGAGAATTTCAGCTGCATCTTTAGGTCACATTTCTATTAGATAAACAGGGAGCTGTGAGGTTATCAGGGATTAGGATTTCCAAGGTCAAAACATTTATTTTAAAGAATACCTCTGCTTTTTCAGGAGTGTTGTCTCTGTAACCTGCGTGGAGGAGCATTGAAAAGGACAACAGATAACAGGTAAGTGCTTGAGGAGTTAAAGGTAACCAGGGTTTTCACGTTAATAAAACTTCATTTTATTATAGATTTGGGCTGAAACAATCAGATTAATCATGATTGATTATTGAAATAATCATCAAATAATTTAGTAATCAATTAATCATTAACTGGAGCTCTAAAACAGGCCTGTAGCTGACAGAGTGACCCAATATATAAACATTTTGCATTTAAGATAAAAGTTCTCTGTCAGTATGCTCTGTCCAGAACTTAACAAGTTGAAAAGTTTTATTTTCACCTCGTTTAATTTTGTTAAAAATCTTGAAGGAATCTTTGGCTATCCGATTATTTATCGATTAATTGATAGATTAACCCAGAGGTCTTCAACAGGGGGTCCGCGGAGGCACTGCATGGGGGTCGCGAAACTTTTGGTTGATTCATTTTTTTTTTTTTTATATTCCCTCCTGAATTGAAATGTCTTTAAATCCACATTAACATGAATTCAACACACTGTAGTAAACAGATAAATGGAGGCAGAAGATGTCTTTCAGTCATCAATGTTCACATTCAGCTACACACAGGAGCTATTTCAAGTTGGACACCATTTCATTCACAACACCTGTCCCATCAACCAGGAATCAGAATCAGAAATACTTTAATAATCCCAGGGAGAAATTACTTTCCTCACATAACTCCATCTTTAATAGAGTGACTATAGGACCAGGTTGATATAACACAATTTCATACAATATATATAATTAGGGGGGTCCCCACTCCATCTTGTCATCAGTTTGGGGGTCCTTGGCCTGGAAAACGTTGAAGACCCCTGGATTAACCCATTTGCAAAATAATTATTAGTTGCAGCCCTATAAGAGATACCCAGAAAAAATATTGGATGGTGGATACCATTTTTGATACTGTGGGGATTTAAAAAACAAAACAAAAAAAACACAAATAGTTCATTTTTTATTTTTATTAATATGAAAAACACCTTTTTTTTTTAACTCAAGATAACCTCAGACTGTAGTTAAATAAGTGGACAAATAAATGGAAAATAACTAACACAAATATAACAAAATGGGACAATATTTTAATTGTCTGAAGTATATTTCTTTTCACTTGCAAATAACAAATCTAACATGAACAAAATCAAATATGCAAACAACACCTGTCTTTAGTATTCATCAGGCCAAATCAATATTGTATCCAGATGCAGCATTTGAGTATAACTAAAATGATCAGGAAGCTTGGATTTAATAAAAACTGATCATATTTTTGTTTTTCACAAGGCCCTTTTTCTAAAGGTTAACATTAGTCTCACTTTTTGTTCAGGTGGGTCCATGTTATCTGTGCCATCGGCGTGGCAGAAGCTCGCTTCATCAACGCCATCGACAGGGAGCCAGTGGATGTCAGTGCTATCCCAGAAACCCGAAAGAGTTTGGTAAGTGCAGATGGAGACGAATAAGAGGTCTGCATAAACTCTCATACCATAGTTTATTATTAAGCAGGCAGAGTTTAGTTTTCTTTATATAAGCAACTCTCTGTGGAGAAAGAAACTTTTCAGTATTGATGCTCGCCATGATGGTTTTCCTGTACGCTCATAAAGTCTCCCGGGCTTGCGAGCTCCTCCAGTCTTTTTCTACTCTGCAGCGGATTACTTTCTTTCCTGTTCATTGCCTTTGTGTCTGTCACTTTTTCTGTTCCCCTCCTTCCTTTCCTGGTGGATTGATAGATTGTGTTTTTTGTGTGAGAAGTGGGGTAAAACAGACATGCTGAAGGGAATGGCTGAATAATCAGCTGTCATTTCTCACTGCGCCAAATGAACTGCATCGATCCCGTGGGTTGAAGGCAATTTCCCCATTGCTGCCGCATCTTTGAACACAACTTGTTTCGTTCCTTCCTTTCGCTCTTGTTTTTTTGCAGATTCTTTTTTTTTTTTTTTACATTCCCTCCCTTGCAGTCTTTGCTCCGTGGCGAGTGATTGCAGCGCTTGCTGCTACATTATCACAAACGCACAAATAATGTCACCCCTCAGCCTCATCTTCTCTCTGAATAATCGATCAAAGACAAGCCGGGTGACATTTGCATCGGAGTGCTGTCAAAGCAGGTTTTCTCCATCTCTTCTTAAAAAGCTGTGAGAAGAAGCTGCGCGCTCTAATGATTCGGATGACTGGTCTGATCAAATGTGAGCATGCACCCGTGGAACCATTTTATAACGTGCTGTGTTCTGCAGTCACCCTCCTACCCTTAAACATTTATCTCTCAGCATAGTTGTGTTGGATTTTATCAGCCACTATTGCACAGTGCAAACTCTAAAAAGGTGTTGATGTTTGATACAAAATAAATTTGTATATATATAAATGGAATGGTGGCATTTTTATGTTGTTGTAGGTGTAAAAATGTTAAATTTTTCTATATACACTGTTTCTGAAAAAAGTGGAAAATACTTCACAAATGGTTTGTGGCCATCAAAATGCTTCAGTGTTATTCTATGGGTCAAAAAGTTGAGTAAAAGCATTTGACACATTTGAGATTTTGAGAGATTTGGAGACACTGGTGACACAAAGTTCAAAGCCCAACAGCTTTGGCACTGTTGTAGCTAGAGGTCTCACATTTTCTTCATTTTTTGGTGGCATGATGGAGAACAAATGTAATACAATGAGACATGCCTCTTCCCTAGATCTCTTTATTACTGCTGTTCCAAAAATACCTATTATTTTCTACAATAAGAAAAAAAAACTTTGAGTCATGTTTGAATTGATGCAGCTTGGGCTGTGTTTTACTCAACCAATTTTCATTTATATATTCAGAAACTAGAAGGTGTTAGCTTTCAAATAATGTATCACACATGTAATTTGGGCTTACAGTCCCTAAATTATTTGCTTATTTGGGTATGCAAAATAGGTGATGATCACTTCGAATTAGGTGGGTTTTAAGTTAAACCTTTGGAAGTTGAGTCTGGTGAAGATTGCAGTTTTTACATGAAACATGTTTGAAAGAGTTTATAGTTTAACTAATAAACTTTACAGTTCATTATTTTCAGTTGCTGTAATTATTTGTAACTTTTTCATAAATTATCAAAGGATGTGATTGTGTCTGCTTCCATTTGCTTTGTTTCCGACTCCTGAATTTCCTGCCTCTGGGATAGCAAACATATTTCCATTCTGCTCTAAATAATGGCATTATTTTAGGTAAACTAGTAGAAATGCTTTCCCTTGAGAAAAACGTTGTCATTTGAGAGAGGATTCTAAGAAAATGACTTCTGTCACTGAGCCACATAAATGACGCAGTTATTGGACACAGTTAAACTACTTTTTGTTATATAGATATGTCTAATGTTGTTTATAGCCAAAGTCAGCAGTTTACTTTTTAAAGGGATGCATGGTGAACTGTCTAATTTGCTGACTTAATATGGATATTCAGGAGTGAGCTGAATACAATTAAAGTTGTTGCTGAGTTTTGCTGTTTGCTTTTATGTCACCATCTTCCTGATGTTTCATCAGTAGAAAAACCTCTACTAGCTGGTAGCAATTATAGGAGGTAAACCGTCTGGCCTGCACAGGAACCGAAATGAAATATTGACACGATAATAAAAAAAATGTATTCTTTCATTGATTGGCTCTGCTTTCCAGCTGCTCACTCATTTTGTTTTTGTTTTGTTTTTTTTATTTTCAAAGTCGACTGTCTGTGAAATTGTGGCAAAGAAGTGGATCTTGAAAAATGAAATGTCTCTTGTGGTAGTTTCAATTAATGCAAGGCAGTTTGATTATAATGACTGATTTAGTATCTTATATCAAAGCTGCTGATATAAATGCTTCTCTGGTTTTCAGTAAAAACACAGTATTACCAGTGTTACCAATACAAAAGGCATCAGTGCATCTCCTGTTTGTATATTTAGAAATATTTGTAAGTAAATCCTGCTATCGAGAACTGTACATTTTTCAAGGAGCTCCAACATCTGCTGGTATATTTTCACTTGAAGGATCTCCAATCACCTCCTCATTGATTGTTGGATTTATTTTGATTTCAAGCTCATCTCTAATTATGACTGACAAGGTGTATTGTTAAATGGAGGGAAAATAATGAGTGAAAACGTAACCCACCATGATTAAGCCGCCTTGATAGGTTTGAAAATAATGGGAAAGCCTGATATTTGCTTTTGTTCAAAAAGCAGGTTGTTGTTTTATTTATAAATGGTTCATAAATCACACTGGCTCAAAATCTAAACTTATTAGCCATGTCACAGACAGGTGTTCACTCATTGATATGTAATTGGTGTCCTTGCCACCTGTTGTTGATGTCAAGTCTGTTTGAGTTGTTTACAGCACACTTGCTGACATTTGAAATGGGAATGTGCAGAACCCAGGATTTTTGTTTTTCCATTTTAAAGCACTAAACTCAGACATCTTTGTTCATAGACCAACATTTTACTTTAAGGAAAAGATTAGAGCAATAAGATAAAGACAAAATCTGAGAAAATAGACTTGTTTTGTGAAGTTAATTTAGGTGGATGTGGAATTTAGATTCCTGCTAATTAATTTTACATGCACAACACTGTTAGCTTAGGGTAACTTGGCTTTTAAAGTAATACTTTTGGATTTGATAAACTCAAAAAGTACCACGCAGTGTTAAGGAAATTGGTTTTAAAGGGAAGAAACCACCAGCTTAGTGTAGGGCGGCTATCTGCTGCGACTGACTGGGGTTTGAAGAACACGTAGAAACACGGTGGCTTCAACTTGAAGGGAAACGCAGTGAAACATAAAAGCTCTGAGCCAGTAGTAAAATATAAACCATGGAAAACATAGAACAGATTTCGTAACAGAAATGGCTCATTCAGTTGCAGTGCCCAGGATAAAAAGAGGTATTAGCAGCATTAATCTAACCTGTTGCTCCCTCCAGGAGGAAATCACAGCTAAACAGAATGCCAGGTCACATTAATGTCAGCAATGGCTGCAGATGATGCATAGTTGGCAAGTAATAGGAGAATGTATCAGGAATAAAATTTTTCATCCTTCATTGTTCGAAACAGTATTTTTAAGCTCAGACCTTCCTTCTGCCCTCTTTGTCTTTGCAGAAATGTATTTTCTGTCATTCAACCAATTCCAATCCCAACCGTGGCGCTTGCATCCAGTGCACGCACGAGCACTGCTCCACTTCCTTTCATGTCACCTGCGCCCAGATTGCCGGAGTTGTGATGAAGCCCGCAGACTGGCCCTACGTGTTGTCGGTCACCTGCCACAAACATACGAAGGGCTTTCAAAAGCCAAACAAGGTGGGGGAACTTGAGGCTGTAGAAACGTTAAAAGTTGCAATTAGAATACATCAGCAGACAGTAAAAGGGATCCGATGTCTTAATGTGAAAGGATGTTAGTGAGTCTCATTATATATTTTAATATTTTCAAAACTCAATGTCAACCAGAGGGAATATAGAGTTTTGATTGAGTTCTTCTTCATATTTCAGTGAGAGAACATGGCTCCTAATTGTACAATAACACAGATAGTGTTTGCTGAATCTCAGTCCTGATCCCTGCGTTCTGTTCTTCCTGAAGCCTCGGGCAGCACCTAAACCTGCTCCCCAGGGTCTAGACCTGGGCCTGAAGGTGATCGGGCGCAACAGCGATGGATGGTACTACCACTGCACCATCATTGGCATGGCGACACAGACGTTCTATGAGGTCAACTTTGAAGATGGCTCATACTGTGATAACGTGTACCCAGAGAATATAGTGGTGAGTGTTTAAACAATTAGGGTTCCTATGCAGTCTGGAAGTGTCTGGAATTACATTCGAAGTTTGTTTTTTTTAATGCAGGGTATCACGGTATTATTGTCAAAAAAAATAGGTCTTACTTTCTGTCTTTTGCAGGTTCTTAATTTATTCTTTGTGTATTTTCATTTTAAATCCATCCCTTCAGCTTCTTTTCCGTTCTATCTTTGTTAATGAACACTTTATTGCTGTATTGATAATAGTTAGTTATAACCAGGTGCTTTGCATGTGCGCTCCTTCTAAAATTGTCTTTAAATTCATGTTTAAAAGAAGGAAAACAAATTAAATAGAGCTCATGTAGACCCCTTTTTATACCCCCTCTTTTTTTTCTTGAAAGGGGCGGAGATGATAATTTGCCTCGTGTGTATGCATATTAATGTGGGTGTAACGTTAGAAACTTTAGCAGTTTGCCATGGTTCTTCCATCATTGTTTCGTGGTTTCTTACACAATAGATAAACAGCTACACAAATAGCAACACTTAACGACCAGCTGAGTCCCTGATTGCTGGAATTACCTCTTTTGTGGAATAGAGACGGACATGATGAAAGCAGAGTGGGCTAATGTTAGCATCCTTCCATGAATGACGTTAATCAAGGAGGAGGGCCAGAATCATACTTTGTGGTCTTTTCTGGTTTAAACAAAGAACCAAGCAAAAAAAAAAAAGCCACTTTGACAATCAACACCATCACTCGTGTTTTAACATGAAAATTTCTTTTTAAAATATTGCCTTGGGTTTAACCCCCAGCGGTTCTCTGAGGCTGCTTCCACTGTCAGGTCATCACTGTTAGGTTGATTAGTCTCTCTAAATTGTCTTGAAAGCTGTTTGTGGAAAAGTCTAGAATTTTTACATCAAAAATGTGGAGAATGCTGCGCCTATAATCCCAGCAGCTACTTCTGATTATAGTGAACTTGGCCTTTTCATTTCAAACACAAATACACATACTTCCTAGCAACCGATTAATAGACTCAAGAACAAGAAAATGTAATCCCCTTTATAAATATAGATGGCCTTTAATATTTTCTGTTTAAAGTTGGCAGAAAATAGAACTTAAATAAAATTACATCATTAAATTATTAAACTCCTCTCCTAGGGAGGTTGAATTTATAATGTAGCTATTCAAGTAATATGATTTAAAATGCTTGGTGGCACCGGTGAGTTTCAGAACTTAAAGCCTTTAAGTCGAATTGTAAGAAGCTGGAAATTAGGAAATACCTCCTTACAGACATTTCCAACTACCTTTTAGATTTTGTATAGATATCTATAATTCAGTGCTTTCTTTTTTTTTTCTTTTACCCCCTTTCTCCAGTTTTCATTTTTCACATCTTTGTCCTCCTTACAGAGCCACGACTGTCTGCGTACCGGAGCTCCTGATGTGGGAGAGCTGATTGTAGTTGCCACACAGGAGGGTACAAACCTCAATGCTTGCTTTGTCAAAGAGCACATCCACAAGTTCTACCAGGTGAGAGGACCCCTGCTGGCCCAACCTGTTTACATGTGTCATTTAGAGGGAGAAAAGTTTTTTTATTTTTTAGCAAGAAGGTCATCTTTATCCAAGCAGTATTTATTGATCCTTGCAAGGGAGAACAGCTGCACTCTGCCAATGTTCCGTCTGTTTTAAACTATACCGATTTGACTACTTCAGACCGTCTTACGCCTGAGGGTTTCCTCATACAGCTTTGCAAAACATGAGAAAAGCAGTTCCTTCAAAGGAATAGACATTGATTCTTGGAAGGTTTTACTCCCTTTTTTGCTTGTGCCAATAGATAAGATTTCAATGGCATAGTAATGGCCTTGTCATTCCATCTGACCTTTCCGTAATTTTTATTTAACGCACACCATTAAAAATTAAAAAGTCATGCTCACAACTTGATAAGATAGTAAAAAAAGTGCCAAGAAGCGAAGGAACCCCGAGGGTCTCCCTTAATCATACGATCAGCTTGGTTACCATTTCGTTTTTACCACATTGCAGATGTTAATCTGCCAGAGCGAATAATTTCCTGTGCAACAAAGTAAATGAATGGGCAGAAATGGAGAAGCAGTAGGAAAATGGAGATGGAAGAAATGTTTTTATTTCTCCATTTCAAAATGAACAGCTTCTCATTTCTAACAGTAGGTTAGTTGATGTAAGAAAAAAAAATACTATCTAAACTGGAGAAGGTTGTGTCCTTTATAATTTTAAACAGTTATTAAAGCTTTGGAGCTAGAAAAACTGTTGCCAGCCTTGTTTAAACGTGTTATTTATTGATGTTATTCGCCTGCTTCCCTGGTTTGGGGAATGAGCCACACCGCTTGATTACAGCTAGAGACTTGTTGAAAATCGGAGAACCAAATGTGAAATGTTACAAGTTTACGATGTGCACAAAAACACACTAAGGTTTATTAAACTAGCTTAGTAGCTCAAGGTTATGACATAATGAATTAATGGTCTACCAGTATTATCCACCCAGCATACTTTGAGCAACCAATGCTAGGGGTTGGAGAACAAATACCTGGAGAGGACAGACACTTGACTGGAAAATGGAGCATGGACCTTTTTGAAGGGTTGATCTGAACAGTGACTTGCATATTTATTAGCGTTAAGACAATATATTTAAACTGGTTTATGCTGTGATTACAAATGCAAGTATTTTATTCTGTTCTTTTAACATCATATTTAAGCTTTTTTTTCTCTCTATTAGATTAAACCTTTTTTTTTTATATTTGATTGTATACTAGATAAAATGTAAATGGTCCAGAAAATAGGAACAGTGTTGCAAGGTATTTAACACTCTGCTCTAGTATCCCTACAGTTTTCCATAATGACCTCTGCAGTCATTCTCATATCATTGAATTATTTATTTAGTATTTTTCACATGCTTTTCGCTGAGCCAAAACAAACAAACCAAAAAAAAAAAAACCTCCAGCTGTTCAAGCAGTCACAGTCACACCCCTGACCTTTCTCCTCTGTCGCAGAATATTGTTAAAATCTACATTTATATTTAAAGCGCTTAAGTCAGGCTCTGATCCAGTCAGTGAGCAGCTTTGGTTCAGTGCCATGGTCAAGGATAACTTGACAGCAGCACATGTTGGTTGATGGAACCACTAGTGTGCTGCTGTGGCAGCCCTGCTTTAGGTTCCCAGGCATAACTTTTCATTTTTAATCACAGAACCAGTCTGGTGTTTCTGTTTGATCATTTATTCCCTGCTGTGGTTTCCTTTGTTGTGCATTCAGGACCATTTATTTCTAGTATAATGACTCATGGTTATATTTCCCTACCTCAAAGTGTGTCAAAATATTTGTTTTATAGAAGAAAAATGATGAAACTGATGAATTGTTTATTAAATCCATTTAGGTGGAGTTTCAGGACCAAAGTCAGCTGATGCTTAAACAGTCAGAGATCTTTCAGCTGGATCATGAATTACCTAAAAGAGTTCGTTCTCGACTGGTGAGTATTTTACTGAAACTTTCCTCTGTCCTCCTTGGTTTCCAATCCCCCAAAAAACTAACTTTTTCTAATTAAAGTCCATTTAGAACAAATGAGACAACTAAGAGGGAATGCATTAACGTGTGGCTCCCTATTGCTTAAGCAGTCATTACCATGTTGGAGTGAAAGTGTCCTGTGGTTGTCTCATCCCTCACTAATGTCTATTTGGTAATTAACCAAGCTTGTGATGGCCAAAATGCAAAACAAACCTGCACTGCAGTAGTTCATGACTAGGTGATGTCCCAGGCTGACCCAGCCTCACGCAGATGAGTCTTAAAGCTGGATAATCCTGTTTGTAAATAGGAGGCAGTATTTAAAGGCAGTATTTTCCTTTTAAAATAAAGAACCCTTAAGAAAAAAGCCCAAACAAGGCAAACGTAGGACAGAGAAAGCAGAGCAAAGACATATAAAGCAGGGCTGCAGCTATCAGTGCTGTCCTGGTGTCAAACCGACCATAGCTCCACATATTCAACTAAGATTGTTTTTTTTCCTAGAAGCCGCCCAGAGCCTTATGTCTTCAGAAACCAGTCCTCAAAGTGTTTTCCATCCTCTCTGCGTACAGACATTTAAATTTAAATGTCTGTACGCAGAGAGGCTGGGAAACCTGTATCCAATTCCTTGCTGCTGTGCACAAGCAATAAAAGGCGCTGCGAGGTATCATTTTGTTATTGCAGGCCGTCTGTAGAACAGCCTTCTAAAAGACCTCAGGGCAGCAGGGACTGTTATTGTTTTTAAAGGCAAATTTTTGCCAATTACATTTGTTATGTTTTTTTCTTTTTTTTTTTAAATGTTTAACTTATGGAGGTTTTTATTCACACTTTAAATTTGATTGATATTATTTCATCTTAATTACATTTCTTTATTTTATTCATACCAGTTTTATTGTGGTTTTTGTTTTTTCAGTTCTGTCATGATTTTGGAATCCATGCTTCGTGCATTTTTTACTTTTGGTGTTTTTTTTGTTTTTGTTTTTTTTATCATCTTCAGTGACCTCTTATTGTCCCAAATTCCATTTTGTTTATTTCACAGCTTCTCAGCCTTTCTTTCATGTTTCCTCTTGTTCCGCTCATTAGGTCTTAGTCATTGATGTCTGTCTGGTTAGTTTTGTCCTCTTGTTTTATTTGATGTAAAGCACTTAGCGTCGCCCTCAGGTTTAGGATTATTTCAAAGCACTACTCGGACCTTTTTACCAGAACCTGGTTTGTGTAGTTTAAAGGACCCATGTAAACTCCTCAGGGACCGTTTCCACTGTTTGATCTAGGAAGTTTTTTCCTCTGAAGTCTTTATGGTGGAGCATTCATCTCAAGCACTTTTAATGTGAGCATTTCCACTGAGGATCAGTTATGTCAGCAGATGCCAAGCAGCAACTCCTTCCATTGCAGTGATGTTGAAAGCCTGAAGAGCAACAGAGTGAAAGCAAGGCTATGAAAATTAAGCTGTCCACAAATAAAACTGATGATTCTGTCCCATTGATGATGTTAGTTTTAAAGCGTTTCGTCGGCAGACTCTAGTTGTACAGGTTCTGAGGCGAAAAGGGGAAACTGCTCCGGTCGGGATTAAACACCGCTCCTTCAGCCACTAACGGACCCACAGAATTACCCTGGTTCTTGCGAAAGGTTCCTGTAGTGGAAATGCACCTTTTGGCTCATGTAAAATTCTCCTGGAATCAAGGAGTCAAAGGAAGCATGGAGACATGATAATGTGGTAAAGACTTCTTTTTTTTACTTGATAAGCCCTCATCTTTCCTAATCTGTCTTCTGTCTGCTTCCAGGCTCTACCTGCACCACAGGAGGACAGCATGTCGGCTGATGAAGCCCAAGCAGCGAAGCGCCGCCGCCTGCCCTCCAGCTCAGCGAAAGCTAAAGCTTCAGTTCAGATTTCAGCACCAGCACAGCAGAACCCCAGTGTTAGCACCCAACCAAATGTAGAGCCTCTCTCTGTAACTCCCGTTAGCCATCAGGAAGCCCCCGCCCCTGTCGGAAGCATGCAGAAGGATGAGGAGTCCGCAATGGACACCGGCAGCAACCCCACTGTCCCTCTCAACGAGCCCCCCCTGGTCTCCAACCCCCCTCTGACTCAGCAGCCCCCATCTTTTCAGGCCACATTGAACTCTGACCCCTTCCTCTCTGCCCCGCCACCTCCCCCCCAACACATGGCCGACAGCTACACGCCGAGCAGCGGCTACGTTTCCTACATGGAGACGCTCCTCCACTCACATTTTCCTCAGGATGAGGGCCCCGGCCCCGTGTATTAAAAATCATCTCCGTCATGTTATTAGTCAGCAGACATTGGCTGAGCCAACAGGAAGTAAGCTAAAGGAGGGGAACTCTTGAGTGCTGTATGGATGGACTGACGTTTCCTTGGAGAGAGAAGGAGGAAGAGGAAACAAGGATTTAAAGCACTCTTTTAATGCATGTTACTTTTTTTCTATTTTTGATTTAATATATTTGCAGTGGTGCTGTGAGGCTGCAGCCTCAGTTCATGCTAACATTGATGGTTTTGTTAGACTTATGCTTTTTTTTTGCGTCTACTGTGCAGTTTTTCCCTTCACATTGATATAAAGAACTCTCTGGATGGTATCAGTCCTATACTGTGTATTTGTTCAGTAAAGGCACACTCCCATGTTCTTCCTACAAAAACTGAAACATATACCAGCCTCCAGGCGGTGAGGCTCCATGGACATAAGACCTTATTAACTCAAATGACCAGCAACATCCGTTTTTTTCTTTCAATCCAGCTAATTAAGGCTGGGGAACTCTCATCCATCTCCAGGCCTTTGGTCGGAGTGTGTTCTTGTCATATTTCTGGAGATAAACTGGGGGAAACGGGGTTAAAAGAGAAATGTGTTGTAGCGGGAACTCAGTATTTAAATGTATTTGTTAAATATTGAAAGAAATATTTGTAATAGAGCAAACATGTTGAATGCAAACACTAGTAGATTTGCCTGGAGGATACGTTGAAGTCTAGTGAAGATGTAGTTTTCAGATGACACGTTGAAATCATCTGGTGGCTCCACAAATATTTTTTTTTTGTTTTTTTTGTTTAACAACAAAATGATCTCAGGGTTCCTACAAGCAAAGGACAAACATGACGACCAAGAAAATCCAATATTAACAAATGCTTTTGTCAGCTATACAATGTTTTATTATCACCCAGGTTCTAATTACACTTAAACCTCCTGATAAAATAGGAAATTAAGGAAAAGATAATGTATGTAGGAACCCTCCAAATGATATGGCATCATTATAATTCTTGGTAAAAACCTATATTGTAATATGTTGTATGTCTGTTTTTCTAATATTGTACTCTTTCTATGTTCATTTTCTGAAGTGAATTCATAAACTCGGCCCAACATGAACACTAATGGCGTGTTCTTTCAGCAGATTTTACAGGTAAAGCATACAATTTGTACTTCTAGCTACAGATCCTCTTGGCTTTGTGTCCATTATGTGGTATAAAAAAAGTTTATCAGCTGATGGACTGTTTTTGTTTTTTTTTTAGTTGTTTTTTTTTTTTTTTTTTAGTTTTTTTTTTTTTTTTTTTGTTTCAACACAGACCCAGTGTACATAAAACAGGCCTTGTGTTGTGATTCACGTTTGTAAATGTCGCATTATTTCTCCCCACATCCTATCACCACTAAAACATTTTAGCAGAGACACGTTCCAACGGAGATCCATTAAAACAAAAATCAGCTCATGGGGGATTAAAATGGGCTGCTTTTCGCCAACTCCTCTGTGTTTCATGTGATTAAGTAAGATGTTTTATTTTTGTTTTCTTGGTCATATAATGGGAATGCAGAGGTACTAACATGGATATGTAGTAGTTGCGATTATTAAGGCTTGTCGCTGTAAATGAAATTAAGTTATTTTTGTTTCATTTTTCTGGAAACTAAAGTCATGATCACAAATGCAACCTACATGTTAGTAAATAAATGACTCATAACCATCTTTGGAAGTTTGGCAACTGTCACTATAAATCTTACCAGCGTTTTGATCAACTATTCCATTATGGAAAGTATATCTTTATTCTTCCATACTCTGTACTTTAGGACAGCAATCCTAAATCAGATTGATGATGTCATTGATGGTTAAAATCAAATGTTATTACATGTTTATGTATGGAAAGAGGACAATTTACCCATTTTAGTTCCCTCCTTACATGACAGAAAATCTAACCTGCAGTGGACAGAAGAACTGAATGATTCCACCATGTCAATATCTTCTAAAAACAAAGCTTTGTTTAGAAAAGGTAAGTAATCCCTTCTGTGGTTTAATAGAGAAATGATCTGCTGCTAATGCAATGCACCTCACTGATGATCATCACCTGATGTACTTTTTAAGAGCTGAATAGCTGACAGGTTTTGGTATGAAGTGTGCATCTGTTAGCACAGTTTGTTTCCTGCTGCTTGTCAATCTGTAAGTTGTTCTACAATTGAAGTATTTACAATCAAGGCCATTTACAGCTTGCAGTCTTATAAGTACCGTAGACACTTTTGCATTTGACCTCACGATGTGACTAAAGACCTACATGTCAGACTTTCCAGACAGCTATTAGTAGGTCAAGATTTAAAGTCCAGAATGTGTAATTTGTGGAGGGCTGAACAAGCATGGGTTGTACCAACAGAAAGTGTATTTTACAGCTGTTAAGTTGGATCTGCATTTACACCTTTACACAAAAAAGCGTCAAATAACTTGGTTTGAGTTCAGTTTATAACCCATTTCTGCTTGTATAGGCCATGTTTCTAATGTAGTTATGCTGTAAATGGCTGACAATATAAACATGATTTATTCTGTATTTTTATGATCTATTAGATTTCTCTAGTAAACACACACTAGAAACCATGTTTTTAAACTTTCTTGCACCTTACACCATGTTTTTATATGCAGTGAATGTGTGTGCATGTTGCTTGCAAATGCACCCTGAATGCAAAATGCGAGGTTCTAAGCGTGTGCCTCTACAATCAGGGAATGCACAAGTTTAACTTCCATGCGAGGTGTTAGCTTAACATAAATACCAGGCTAGAGTTTATCAGAAGAGAACAGGAATATTGTTCCATGAAGGCATAAGTTGCAGAGGACATGTTTACTATATACCACATACAGCATTCCAGGCAAAGCATAGAGGTTTGTAAAGTATCTGACAGGGGTAAAGAAAAATGTAAAAAAAAAAAAAACCACCTAAAATTACTTTGGTAAAAGTCACTAATAAAAGTACTTGGGTAAAATTCAGAAAAGTATCCACAGTAATTGGGGGGAAAAAAAGAGTATATACTGAACACTTTTTTGTTTGACTCTTTCATTTGGTTGAAAAAATAATGATAATGGAGGAATAATGAGTTTAAAACCAGCTTTAGCTCTAAGAAAACATGGTATTCAACATAGGAACTCAGAATAACATAAAAGCCATCAGGTAGAATGACATATATCCACAACTGTGCTGTCTGCCTGAGAAAAAATAAATAAAAGTGCCTTTTCTAAGAATATATTTCCCATTCTATGGATAAAATACTGAAGTTCTGTGTCACTTGCAAGCAAACCAAGAAAATTCACTACACTTTACCACCAATAAAATGGTTTAGCTGTAACTCAGGTTTATTAGCTTGTAGGACAATATTTACAATTAAATACTGCTATATATATATATATATATATATATATATATATATATGATTCATCACTTCTCTTGGGGGAAAAAAAAGTCTTTAAACACTTGGGAAACAGTGTTGTGTATTATTTTGGAAAAGAAACAATGTGTTAAGAAGCTTTGCTGCAGCAGGACTGAGCGAAGTTGCCAGCAGATGATTTGGAAAAAGACAAACCCAAACCAGAGGAAGAGAATGAAATGGCATAGAAACCTACTGTCTTACACTGGGGGAATTTCAGTAAAAAAGCAGCAAATATACAGTTTTTTTTTTTTTTTTTTTTAGAAGATTCACAAAAATAGAATATAAAAGTAAAAAAAAAACAGACAGACATTAGGGGAAAAATTTTTTAAATACTGTGCAGTTTAATAATATACCAGATGTGCAACTGGTGAAGGTTAATTTTATAATTTTACAATAAGTATCAAAGCAGTAACGGCATAAGCATGAAAATTACACCACATTGTGTGAAGCTTTATAGCTGCTGGGAAGGATCTGCACTAACGCACCTTTATGAATTAAGGTTGTATTTAAAGGGCTGATATCAGCAAAATCAGCCCCTTGGACTTTAATTGTATTATGATGCTCATCTTTCATCAAAATGGTGCCCGAAATGGGATTTTGCTAGATGAATTCATGTCTTTGTAATTCTCAGATATTCTGCTGCCTGAGCATTGATTGATTGACTTTATTGATCTTACAGTGGAGAAATGTACATGTTACATCGGCTCACTAGTCCAAACGAAGAAGAAGAAGGTGCCAAAATGAGGAAAATGTGCATGGGAGTAACTTGATAAGCATCTATATATATATATATATATATATATATATATATATATATATATATATATATATATATATATATGTCTCTTATTTAACAAGATTATTATACAGGGTTATTGCACAGGGTATTAAATCTGTATTTATATAAATGGGTATTTAAATACCCATAAGCCCCTCTTTTTTTTTCTAGAAAAAAAACAAGTGACCATCCGCTTTCTGCATCCACCTTCGCCTTTCCGCGTTTTCAAAGCCGTAGCTTCCCAGTAGAATGATGTGAGGCAGAGCATGATCGTTTCTGCTCAGAATCGATAATCCATTCTTATCAATAAGGATTTTCCCCAATTAGCACTTTGAATTTAAATCTGCATGTTACTTTTTTTGTCTGTCTGATTACATGACCTTAAATCAGATCTTATGATCAGTTCCCCAGAGCTGGGGGAACCTTTTTAGCAAATGCCTTTTTTAACTCTTACTAGAGTAGTTATTTGCATTACTTCATTTTTACTAATACTTCAGTAAAATAGATTACAGTAGTGCTACTCTTATTTAAGTAGAACTCTTAGGTATTCAAGTATATCTGAGTCACTCACTTGCTGCACTGCAAAAACGTTGCTCTCTGGATAGATGGCAACTTAAGGGTGCTTCAGTCAGAGAGCACACTTTAAACTCTACTGAAAGACTCCTGGGGCTGCATAGGTGCATGGAGCCATCTCTGAGCTGATTTCAACATTAAATGGCATGCAAAATGATCTCTTCAATATCATTTGCTTGCTTGTAGTAGAACTAAGAGCGTTTACCTGACTGCTGCTTTTTTTAACATTAAAGCATTTTTCAAAATTATTCTCCAGATACAGAATATTTATATTGTAAAACACTGAACAGTACAGTACTTTATTTGTTTATCTTATCTGATATGTTACACACTGTATGACCACTTCTGCTATAACCTTTGTTGTTGTAACACCACAATTTTACCATTGTGGGACAATAAAGGGATTTTTTATTCTAAAAAATAAAAAATGGGCCTAAAAACAGTGATCACATCAAACTACAGCCTGATTTTTTTTTTTACCCCTGAGTTCTTTCACACATGGTGTCCTTGTGCATGATAAGAATTCACTCAAACTATGAAAATTTAAAGGAGACTATTGAGAGAAGTATGGAAGTGAAAATGAAGGTCAGTGAAAGAACAAGACCTCTTTGTCTTGTAGACAAATTGCAGAGATGTTAGCTCTCTTTCTCTCTCCCTTCCACAGACACACACAATGACTGCTTTCCGACCATATGCCAGGCCTGCTCTGCCCTAGTTGGAAAAGGGTGACCATTAACATTCTGAAGTGTCCCTGGTCTCTTTGCTGAGAAGCTTGGGACGTGCCAGCCTGGCAATTACTTTAACATCTCAAGAGTTTGATTTCTTTACTCAGCCGAGCCCAGCCGGGGAAACAACTGAGCAGAAAGAAGTTTGAGAGGACATGAAAGGACAAAAGTTTAAGTAGACCCATCTGTGGTGTATTCAATCAAAGAAGCGGCAAACTATTTTGTTTTAGTTTTTTGCTGCTTTTGAAATTTTTAGCGATTAAGCCAAAAGGATTCAGTGAGCACGATATGTTGCTACTCTCTAGGAAACCACACATACCTGAAAGTTCAAGGTGGGTGGCCAGAAGTGTCAGTGTGCGTCAAGGCGTCCTTCAGGATGACATTTAAATCTCTAACCTAATGGTTGACTATCTCACAGCTGAATGGTTCCTGTGGAAATGGAAATCACTGAATGCAGTTGAATCTAATTGCAGATGAAAGTGGCAATTATGTTGACAAGCTGGTTGATATGACAGGCTCCATTATAGCCTTAAGCTTTTATTACATTTCTGCCTCGTAAATCACATCACTGAGGCTGTATCAGACCATAATGACTCAGTCGAGCTCACTTTGTCAGCAGTGTCTTTCGTTAAAAAGGGGATAAGAATGAATTATTAGTGGTTGCTCTTCTGTATGAACTCCTCTAAATATCAAAGACTTAGCAGTGACATGACTGAGGGTGCTTTGAATCTACGACGATCCACAGAGGCATCCTCCGGGACTGCGCTGGATCACAAGCTGTTTGACAAAACAAGCAGTAGGATGCCAGCCTAAATAAATACACTGAGCTTCCCCCCATGTTTTCATATAAGCAGCTCCTCATGTTATTTTCTTGAAAAGGGTAAGGTCAGATATTTCAATCCTAATATCAATCAAATAGAACTCTAATAAACACAAATTGTACTCTTTAAAACAACAATTTTCTCTGTTAGGTGAAAAAGGATTTTCAAACCAACATGGACACGTGAAAAAATTGCTACCCTCTAAACCCAATAACATGAACTAATAACGTCATCTTTTGCAAAAACTCCAAATGAATCCTTTCCATCCCCACGGAGGACATTGTGGCCTTCTCTCCTTTGCAAAATTGTTTTAATTCAGACCCAGTGGAGAGCTTTTTAGCTTCAAACTGCCTGTGAAAGACCTATTCAACACAGGGGGCAAGCTTCCCATTGACTACACAAGCAGAAAAGCAATAGAAAACTTGTTCAGAGTGCAGCTGACATTCACCCTTTGAATGCCACCTTTAAACTCCCCGTATGGCTCAAATCAAAAGCAATTGGTACAGATGCAAAAAAAAAAAAATAATTTATTTTATCTCTTGAAACCTTTTCACCAGGAGGAAAACAATTCTAAATGTTCAAAGAATATATTTCAACACACAATTAACTAAAAAAAAAAGAGATTAAATGTTGCTGGTGAGGTAAGAGAAGCATACACACATACAATGGTGGTAAGTGCCAGCCTATATTAATGAAGTGAATCTTCATCCAGTCACACACAACAAATAAATGGCCGCCCCCTTGAAGCTCTTAATCGGCCCATTAGTCTTTGAGCGACCACAGCCTCGTCTTTTTCTCCCCTCAGTGGCTCGTTCCTTTTAGACTCGACCACATACATCCATCACCCTGTATTTGCATGCGGACCACATGCACTGACAGAGCTGAGTGCACAGCTGGAGATGCTACATCATATTTACTCCTTTACTGGAGCAATAAACACTGTCCGACACATCTTCATCCGGCCTCGTGTCCCTCTCTTTATTATTGAAATACTCAAATTAATCCACCTTCCTGCAGCATCACCTGGAAAAAATTCATCTATTCAGAGGAGCAGTGTTACAATTCCTCATTGTCGTACGTCTTTGCAAATGCAGGACTCTTCTCTGAGTCTCTGCAGAGGAGGGTGTTCAAATGTCTCACATAAAAGATGAGCACACCAGCTTATGGTGTGGTTTGCTCCTCTAAGTCAACTCTAATTAATCACCAGACAGCGTCCTGCGTGGCTTGCAGAGCTGCACAAACACAGCCCAGCTCTCTGAGAGCTGACATGCTGATCAGCTTGTGACCTGCTCCTATATTCCCTTCATTTTCTGTCTCTGTCTGTGTGCTCTAACCCTCTGTTAATTCAAACGCTTAAAATCTCATTTCAGAGACAATTAGCCTTTAGCCCATTGGAGTACCATTGGCACCGGCAATTTTGTTTTTTTCCCTTCCACATTTTCCTGTCGACTCCTTGATGAAGATCATTACAGGGGTTGCCTAAAAGGGAGTTTTGATCATTTATGGGAGAAAACATATTAAAGGTCCTTTTAGAGGGCTTATTAGAAACCAGTTGAAAGCCCTGCCAATTGCAATGCCAAGGTAATCAGAACCTCTGGGAGCCTTTAACTCATTCCTTTGCTTTTAAATTATATATGTATGGAGAGACCACAGCAGAGCTTCTTCTGGTATTTACTTTTGCACAAAACTCTTAACTGTCGAGATTGAACATCATTTTACTATGCCAGAAAATCTCCCTTTTTATTCTGTGTTGGTGCTGCAGCTGCCTAGCCTTGATATTTAAATGCATCCTTTTTGTTTCGGTAATTGCAGTGTGGTTGTGTCGACTCTCCAATATCCCTTTCAGAAACGCAACAGTGTTCACATCCCTCGAAATATACCCACATATTGTCACACTGACACCAAAACTGAAATGCATTTTACTAGGATCACCGAGTAGCACATAATAGAGTAGAAGAAAAGGGATTAGAAAAAGGTGATGTGCGTTAACACCAAACCTTGTTTGACACACCTTTAAAAAAAATCAGTGCAACCAATTGCCTACAGAGTTCCCATAATAAGTAAATAATTTAATCAAAGAAAGAAAGTTTGAAAAAGGGGTTAAGCTTTAAAACTACATCCCCATCTTTGAGGAATATTAGGGAAGTAGATCGGTCTCCGAATCAGAAAAGCTGTCAGAGAAAGAGCTGCTTCTGTTCCTGAAGTGGGTTTTATAAAGTTACATCCCAAAATTTCACAGAGTACTCCCAAATATATTATCAAAATGTGTATATATATATAGTATCTACAAGCTAACAATATGGCTGTCTGCCTAAACTGAAAGAAAGGAAAACAGAATTAATCATAGAGGCAGCCAAGACAATTATATTAACAAAGCAGATTATAGTAAAAAAAACAAAAAAACAATCGACTTTTCTAAATCATAATCGTAGTGGCATCATGCTGTCGGTTGCATCCTACTTTGTGAAGCAAATTGGGTAGATTTAAAAAGAATCTTTGACAAAAACCTTTAAAAGGCTTAAATTACTTGAGACTGATGTCGTGTCTCACTTTACAGCAGGATAACAATCCTAAACAACCAGCTAGAGCAACAATGACATGGTGTAGATCAAAGCTTGTTTCTGTGTCAGAATGACCCTGTTAAAGTTCATGCTTAAATCCTACTGAGCCTGTGGCATAACGTAAAAAAAAACAAAAAAAAACAAATGCTTTTTCTAGCTGGAGCTGAAGGAAGAATGGAAAAAATGGAGTCTGGAGATAGTGAAGACATCGTCCAAAGGGCTTTCAGATTTAATACAAGATGTTTCTACCAAATGCTGTTTTGAAATGCATGTACTAATTTCCAGAATTTTATTTGTCTAATGTTTTGAAAATCTGCTCCTATTTCCTGTCCATTTAGTAATCATTACTTTTGTTGTTGGTCTTTTACGTACACGTCCAGCAAAAAAAACGCAAAGTTTATAGTTGGGATGTAAAACTATTCGGGGTATTTGGAGTGTTTGTAATCATTGTATACTTGGGTGTTTGATAATCTTTGGCATAAAAGAAAAAAAAAGAAGATAATTGGAATTTTAGAGATCAATCAATCAATCAATCAATCATCAATCAATCAATCAATCAATCCATCTATCTATCAATCAATGGTGCTGTTCAAATAAGACATTTAATGCTGAATTATGACATCACATTCCGAGATAAAGATGCATCCAAGAATCTCTGAAATACTAAACATCCTGCAACAAAAAACTCCTCCGAAACCTTAAAACTATTTGCACTATGTAAGAATTTACTTTAAGAAGATATTAATCCTGATAAGTAATTCTAAAAACAAGTCCTTTTTTATAGGTAAATAAAGGTTAATTGAAAAGATTTAACTTTAGGCTGGTGAGAAATTCTTTGAATCATTGAGATTATTCAGATATTATACCAGATATTCTGCAAATCAAATATTAAGCAGCATAGCTTTACACAATATTAGGTCTGAAAGTAATAAAGTGATAAATTACTTGAAACAAAAAAAAAAACTTTAATCTTGGTGGATTTGCATATTTAGTCAAGCCTAAGTTCTCATCTAAAGGTTGAAGCTACAGTTAAACTCTGTAGGTTGAATTCCTGAGCTCTGTTTGTTTCTATCCCACCTGTCTGACGACTGCTTTACTTCCTGTTGCGACTTGCAGTGCAAGGTGTTTATTAAGATGCGAACATCTTTCTGCATATATGGAGACCCTGATGAAAGTGATTACAAGTGTTGGTAATTACAGATTAAGAGCTTCCTAAATTCAGACATCAGTGTGAAGCCAAAGTTGGAAGAAAAGAAAATTGCAATGTGGGGGATTATTATATACTGTGATGCATTCATTAAATTGGGAAGGTTCATGTTTGCTACTCAGTTTTTTACTGCTTATACACTCAGTGTCACATAGAGCACAGTCTGAAATTGGAATATTACTACCGGTACATAGTATTAAAAAGTAATTGTTCTTAAAAGTCCATCCCAACCTTGGGATTAACAACAAACAATATAAAAAGTATTTGTAAGCAAGATGTCTACATATACTGAAAAATGAAAAGTAAATTTGCTTGGAGAAAAATTAAATGTTGGTCCTTAGAGACCCAGAAAGCATATTGTAGAATAAAGCTATTAGAGTATTATCATGTTGTTTCTAAAAAGTCCTCTAAATGGAAAACAGAATGCAGCAGAAGCAATGCCAGGTCTGTGTGTGGTGCTGTACTGCTACAGAAATGCAACAAAAAATAAAGGAAAGCCGGCCTTGGGTTTTTAGCCATGTACAAAAACGAGATGGAATGAGAGGAATAGAGGAGGATATAAAAATAAATCCAGATTTAATGTCCACAATAAAAGTTTATCAGATAAAGATTATTCACTCTGAAACCAGTTACCAAACAAAAAAATACAAGTAGTAATAGCAATGCCTTGCAAAGCCGCAAAAGATCCTTAAATATTTCAATATTTTACATCCATCCATCCATCCATCCTTTGTCTAAACCCTTTTATCCTTGTAGGGTTTCAGGGGAGCTGCTGTCTGTCTCCAGGGTTCTGAACAGCTCTTCACAACAGACTTATTTAATAATTTGTGAAAATAAAAATCACATAAATACATTTTATAGTGCATAAATAGGAAGTGAAGGAAGCATTCCATGGGTTTATTTGAAGTCTGCTCTCTTTGAATTTCCTGTTGTGATCATTAAGTCACATGTTGTCATTGATTGATCTTACCTTTATAGTTGCAAAAAGAAACATTACAATATTTGACATATTTATTAATTTGGTTTCAGATAAATTTTTTCTTTTTTAGCCCATCAGTTGCTTTAACAGATCTTTTGTCCTTGAATTTTGACATCGTTTTTATGAACAAAAAAAGAGGTTCTTGCAGTTTAATTTTAATAATTAAAAAGGCTTAATTTTATATATATATATATATATATGTATATACCGTATATATATATATATAAATTCATAGCATGTGATGTTTGAAGGAAATTTCATTAAATAGGTTATTTTTTAGATCAGAAAGAGAAGGTCACAGTATGTCCAATCCCTGAAGCTCGACTATAGTACTGGAATTTGCTTCCATCATATCATGTCCAAACCCACATAGCTTTAGAGTTCTTCTTGTTTGGTTCTTGGACCTTTATTCAGAACTTTTTAATGGTTCCCCAATATTACTGCCTTGCTGGGGCTTAAAGAGGTGATGTTTTTATACAAAAAATGGAATGCACCGCTTTCTTGATGTGTAAAGCAGATGTAAAAAGCAGTTAAATGCATCTATTAATCTAGTATTTTAGTTGTGCAATTATGACTCTTTTGTATTCAGTACTTCTGTTTTATAGATTTTTTTCTCCATTCTTTAGGAAAACAATTTGTGAAGCACTTTACAGTTTTTGGTAAAACAAAAAAGCTATACTGAAATGTTATACTGCACTTATTTTACTCTGATATATGGAATGATTTAAAATGGTTTTGTTGATATTCAAATGTTAATTAAAGTTTGTCAAATCCAATAGTTTGCCCAGAGCCAGTTAGGGTCTGACCTGAATCCATACACTGCTAAGATACAAATGTGTTTAAAATTAGAACAAATGTTCTAACTCAAAGCAATGCAAGGTGGATATTGCAGTCATGTAATAACTTGATAAACTCTTTAAGTTATCACATAAATAGTGCCAACTGCACTATGTGTTGTAGCAGCATCACCCTCTCTGCTATGCTTGAAATGTTAGGATCTGATGATAAAAAAGAGGGTGTTGTGCAAAAAGCACAGACTTTAGGGAAGCATCCTTTATTATCAGTGGTTAAAAAATGTTCAATTTCTTATCATAGTTTTTGTTTGAGTTGATTTACTCAAAGTATTATCAATATGCTCACAAGCACTGTCAGTAAAATTGAGGCATGGTGTGTTAAAAGAATCAAAAGTAAAACAAGTTTTTCAGTCATTTATAAACAATTTATTCAATAAGATTTCAAAGGAGCTGATTTCTGGGGATTTTACACATCAAAGTGTGTTTACACATTTTAAGGAACACTTGCTGCGTGGGGTATAAAAGAAATCCTAGAAAGCCTTGTGCAAAATTAATTTAAATTTCTTGTCATAAATGCCACTGGTTGGAAAAGAAAAGCATAATAAAGAGTTTGCCTCTGCTAAATCCTGCAGCCCACTCTTCATTTCTTTTGAGTACAACCTGCACAAAGCAACGGGGGCCATTTCTCCTACAGCACAGGCCGTTATTTAACTGAACCTGCTGTCAGTTAAGAAGCTTTATGGTCTCTGGGTGTTGGCACACTGGTGAGGGAGCAAGATTACTGGCATGCCTCCTGTCTGGACTCCCTGAGAGCCAATTTTTTTTGTTTTTTTCTAAAAGGTCCAAGAAGATTGGACTGACATTAGGTTGACATTAACAGTTTCAGCCTAAAAAGTGACATTTGTAGGGCATTGAAGGGCAACTCTGACCAACACAGTGGGGTTTAGGTTGTACATGAACCCCACTATATCAGGAGGAAAGCAGCAGTGGCACTAGGGACACCAGGAGTAAGCAACAATAGAACCGGTAATACCAAATGTTAATAGCCTCAGGCTGCTGTTTTAGGCTCAGATGGAGTTCAACTAGCTTGGGGTCCTGTTCAAAATTGGAGGGACAACCGAGGAGGAGATCTATAGAAGGATCTGTGTGGCAGCTGCCATTTTGACCTGTTATTGACTGAAATACATTTATTAAAAGAAAAAAAAGAGGGAAGAGAAATTAACATCGTACACCCAAAGTAAAATCTATAGGTAAATATAAACTTTTGTTAATCAAATGAAATCTCTTTCTCATAAAAGGTGTAGAACTGAAAAAAGAAAACTAAAAAGACCCAAGTCCCCCCCCCAGATTGTTATCCCAAGCAACACCTCAAACTCAATTTCCATTAGTTGTTCTTGTTAATTAAATGTAGCAGGAACATTTCCTCATCGTTTCTGTAAATTTACTTCACACTCTGTGCGACAGCTGTTCTTATGGGTATTTCTTATAGATAAAACTTGGAAGATACTATATGAAAAAGTCCTTTTGAAAGTTTTAAGTACACCTGGTGTACTACAGCATCTGTCTAATAGTTTACCAAGGTTATTAAATTATTTCAAGGCTTTCCTGTCACATTGTTCCAACAGTTTAAAGTCATTTTTTTAAGAAATTACTATCTATGTGCAAAAGTAAAAAAACAAGGCCAGTTATATATTGCACTGCTGGCAAGCTAAAAACAGAAGGCCAGGTAAGCAGCTGCTGCATGCTCCCACTAATTAACTAATCCCAGAAATAACCAGATATAATGCTTGTTATACTTTTCAAGATTGTGTTTAAATGTTAAAAAAAATCTATTTTGTTTTTCTTTACAAGTTTTAAATGCAGTCATGTTTTAGTACTGTGGGAGGAAGTCAGAGTACCCAGAGAGAACCCACGCATGCACAGGGAGAACATGAAAAACCCAATGCAGAAAGACCCCAGTCAGGGGAATCAAACCCATAACCCTCTTATTAACAAATACATTTTAAGATCACAATTTTAGTTCTGTGATGGTCTATAACAGATCATTTCAAAAACCTTCAGAGAATGCTAGGGAGGCTTAGGACACTGAAAGTAAAGTAGGAAAACAAGTATTTTTTTTAAACTCGGGATTTAAAACTTTGGTAAGTTGCAAGTGCTTTGCTTGTCTGACTACTGGCCACAGTGCATCCAGAAAGATTTCTGTGCTGCACTTTTTTGTAACATTTACAACAACAACACAACGTCATGTTGCAACTAATCTTGAATTAATTTCTTTCTTAATATTATATATTTACAACCTCATTATTACAATGTGATAACATTTTTGGAGATTGTCGCAATCTATTTTTCAAATTTTCACATCATTTTATTTCAACTGTATGTTTGTCCAACTGAAGCACCGCATCATCAAAAACAAATTCCTTGAATGTACAGAATAGTACTTGCGAATAAAGCCTTTTCTGATTCTGATGAACCCATAAATAAGCTGAAGTCCATCCTGTTTTCACTGATCATCCTCGAGATGCTTCTGAAGCTTAAATGGAATCCCTCTTCTGGCCATGATTATAAAATGAACACACCTGTCCTTATAAGGTTTCATGACTGGCATTACATGTTAGAACACAAGTATCAAGCGTGAAGTCAGAAGAATGGGCTATTGACTTCCAAGACAGAATTGAAAGTCCCAGTAAGCACAGTGGCCTCTATTTTTTGTAGCGGTAAGATGCTTGGAACAACCAGGACCCTCCTTAGAGCAGGTCAGCGAAATAAAGTGATTGAGTCAGGGAGGTGACAAAGAACTGCAAGAACACTCGGCCAAAGCTTTTTCTTTTCGAGAGTGCAGCCTTCCAGAAAGAAATCCAACTCTGCTGCAATCTACCAATTAGGCCTGGGTTTTTGAGTGGCCAGAAGAACGCCACTCCTTGATGAAGGGCATGCGGCAGCCCATCTGGAGCTTACCAAAAGGCACCTGAAGGACTATCAGACAATGAGAAAAAACCCCTCTGGTCTGATGAGACAAAGATTGGACTCTTTGGTGAGAATACCAGGCCTCATCAGGTTAATTCGCTTCCTACAGTGAAGCATAGTGGAGGCAGCATCATGCTGCGGTGATGCTCCTTAGCAGCAGGAACTGGCAGACCAACCAGGATATAGGACAAGATAAATATAGCAATATACAGAGACACCCTGTTTGAAAAGCTGCCAAAGATGCTATTGACCTCAGATTAGAGAAATGACCCAAAGGTGTAATGATCTGAGAATGCAGGACCTAGAATTCGAGGCGAGACAGGGGCAAGGCAAAAACTGGAAATCCTCAGGGCAGAAACTGGTCAATATCAGGAAAACAGGCTGACTACAGATTGCTAGGGAACGTCTCACAAAAACACAAGAATAACCTGGCGCTGATGGGAGGCAAACACACAACTTAAATAGTAGAGGAACCAGGTGGAAATGATCGGCAATAATCAGCCGCAGAACCAATTAGACAGGAGCAAAGGAAAAAACCAAACCATCAGTGCCGAGATCATGACAAAAGGAAGCTGCCTAGATCTCCAAGCAGTGGGCTCAGAGCCACCCTGGATGTCCTAGAGTGGCCATGTTAGAGTCCGGACTTGAATTTGACTGAGCATCCATTTAGAGATTTTAACATGGCTGTGCACAGACCTCTCCCATCCAACAAGACGGACCTAAAGAAGAATGGACCAAACCACATAAATGTGGGTTAGCTAAAATTATGGCTTAATGGACAAGAAGACTGGCAGCTGTTATTGCTGCCAAAGGTAGAGCAGCAAGGTATTGAGCCAGAGCTGTAAATATGGAAGAAATATAAAAAAAAAAGAACTATTAAATACCATTTGGAATATAGCTATAACATGACTAAACGTGTCCAGCGATGTGAATGCTTACCAGATGCACTGTAGTTATTGAATAGTAAATAAAAGTTAGGAAAACATTTGATTTGTAGATTTTTCTTTGCATTTTCTGTGTTTTTGTATCTGGGTTTGCAACGGTGGTCCCTGGCAAGAAACTAATGCCGTTTGGGGGACCATGAAATGGAAATGTTTCTGTCCCATTGGTCTCTATGTTAGAATGCATTTGCAGCAGGAGGAATATTTGTTGCTTTTCTGTTTTTTATTTGTTGTTTTTCTTTTTTCTTTTAAAGGTTATCATACCATAAGAATCATTAGAAGACCCACTTACACCTACATTCATAGCATTCTTAGATATGTTATTTCTTTACAAACACAAACATCTGTGTGGGGCACTTTGATTTTGTGGATTTTATGCACCTATAGTTGTAAAGTAGAAGGCATTATACTTATTCATAAAAAAAAAGAAGAAGTCATAATTAATGGAGAGTGTGAAGGTCAATTTTTCACAGCTTCCTGTTTGGATCTAGTTTTAGATTTTGACGGGGCCACTCTAACAAATAAGTTTACTTTGAACTCAACCATTCATCTGGCTCCATTTATGTTACAGGCCAGCTGGAAGGTAAAACTTTACTCCCCCTTTTCTTGCTGCCTCTAAAAGTGTTCTTCCGCAATTGCCCTGTATTTAGCTCCATCTACTCTCCAATAACTCTTAACCTCTGCAGTGCTGAAGACACAAATATCCTCTCCTATTCGTGTGTAGTATTGTTGTACAACTGTTCATTTTTTAAATAAAATAGGTAAATAAATAAATAAATAAATCGACAAACAAAAGGGGCAGACATATTTTAGCAGTGTAAAAGCTTAGATTGTTCTATCAGGGTGTCTGACTACCTCTTAAATGTTTTATCTCTTGTGCTGGAAACAAAGCTGATAGAAAGGACTACTTTAGCTTTTTCTCAGATTTACATGTGGATCACAAGGCTAAGGCATATATGGGTGTGCAAGAGGTTTCACTTAAAAAACAGATTTGCACATGTTCAGTAAAATCAGCACTCGAACGTTGACCAACAGCTGATTTGAGTATGCATGTTATGACAGAATCACATTTCAACAGTAGCCAAAGAACTAAGCCTCCTCAGAAGATACAGAAATGTCATCGGCTCCTCTAAATACCAGCTCTTATCCCTCCCTCTTCAAAGCTAACATGTTTGTTAAGAAAAAGAGGCAGTGATCAACATCCTGCTCACAACAACCCTTTCATCATCCTGATAGAATCACAGCTACTAATGTCAGTGAATTCAAGTCTTGCTCATTGATCCATATTCAACTTTGGCCTCACCAGGTGACAAACATTTTTCACATCTCCTTTAGTCGTCGAAGTAAGCCGCTGCCGCCTGGAGGCTCTGTCCTGTATTCCTTCATCATTAAAACTAAATTCATTACTTCAGTTAAAAGGCCACCGCCTGTTTTCCCTCCACACCTTTCCCTGCAGTGGCTGCTGCTGTGTGTCACCCAACAGTTACTTTACAAATGGAGCCAGGCATTCACATAATTAAAACCAAGATGCTAGGACATAATTCTTAATTAAGCACTAATGTGATAAAGTGTGATGGCAGGACTAAACTCTCCTTTAAGGGAAGAGAGGCCTTTGTAATAAGGTGATTAATGGACTTAAGAGGGGAAGAAGATGTAATTGGCTGGTCGTCCCTCCCAGCTGAAAAGCAGGATAAGAGCCCGCCGTCTGCTGCAGAGAGCTCATCGCCGAAAACAGAGTGATGCTGTCTGGCTGTGGAGAAAGGGCTTATTCCAAAGAGACATAACTTTAATTCCTAAACAGATAATGTTCCTTTCAACCATTTTCTATTCATTCTAATCAGATTATTATTACATCAGATCTGCTAAATTCAGATGCCTGTGTGAGGACACAGTGTCCTTCTCAAAGAATAAGTTTGGTCCAAGTGATGACCAAGATATTCAGAAATGTAAGAAAGAAACTTTACCTGAATTTGTTATAAAATTTGTATGCTTGCAGATTTTAACCATTGGCAGCTTTATAACAGAACCTTGTTCTGTTGCTCAGGTAAACTCCTCTGACTTCCTACACTAACGTTACCAATATGTGAAGTCTGCTGGCCATAATAACTGGCATGAGAATTGATTGGTTAATGCTCTGTTGCTACGGGGGGAGAAAGCCGGACGACATGTTCATCCTTACATTACATTAGGAGCCACCTCCTCCATCAAGGACCAGGAGCCAGAGGATGAATGGCAGTTGGAAAAAACACCTTTATCAATCGGAATGAAATTTCTGTCCAGTCTGATTGGATTAGAATTTTCAGTCTGACATGTTTATATGACACAATTGTGATTATTTGTGACCATGTAACTACATAGCTAGTGGCAGTTTAATAGCTCAAGAGGTTGAGATGATGGGCATTGCATAATGTATTAGGTTAGGTTTGTTTGAGGCAAAGTCAAAGAAAAAATGGTCTATTAGGGGTATAGCTTACCTCGGAATGGAAAAGGAACTAGGCTGCTTTTGGTCCCAGTTGTCATTGGACGCTGTCTATACACTTTGTTCTCCTTGGTACTGTCATCAGTATTTAAAGTAATTCTCAGTTTATTCTGATATTTGTGGTTCATTATGCTGAACTCCTTCATAAGTGCAAAGAAAATGTTATACTTATCCATCAGTGTTTATATGGCAGATGTAAGCTGCTGGATCCTGTATACCTGGAACCCTTATCCAACGTTGTGATTGCTACTAGAGTTTTTCAGAAATTGTATCGTTAAAATTTTGGTCAGATTGAGAGCTTCACATTTAAAATAGCTTGAGTTTTTTTTAGCTTGAGTCTTGTCATTATTCCCAGACTTTTCTCAAACAAGACTGGTGTTACATTTTGTCTGTAGAGGGTTTCATCTTGACCAGTCAAGTCGTTATCTCTCCTCAGTAGATCCACTCTAGCTGTTACTCTTCAGGATTTAGATGAGTCAGTTTTCCATTCAGTAAAAATAGCCACAGTATGTAGGCAAGAAGGTTTCAGTCCTTGTATATTTCCTACTATTATGCTTCTGAATTCCTTGACTATATTTCTGTCTTTAACAGTTCTTATTCTCTGAAGGACATCAACTCTCCATGTACACATTTTGTCCCCATTGCTGTTTGCTTTCCTTCCTTATTACCTCTGGTTTTGAGTTAAAACCTCTTTTAGAACATGACATCAGAAGATGTGCATTTTAGTCTTTAAGGAGATACATTAATAATCTACAATCTTGTGAAACACTAATAAGCATTGTTAGGATAATCATTATTGTTGGTGTGTGAGTTTATTACACCCTAATATTACCTGCCTGTTGTGTTTCAGAACTAATGTTTTCCCCAGTAGTTTATCTAATTAGGACAGTTCCTCTTTCTGGATACATAGTTATCATCTTCATTCTGTATGTGGCAAAGATTTTGGAATGGAATGAGAGCGGTGTCCTTCAGCTGAGAACAAAGTGTAATATTTTGATAAGGCTGGAGCCATAGATGTCTTCTCATCTGCAAACGTGTATGATGTAATGATGTAATGATGTAATGATGTGATGATGTGATGATGTGTCAAAATGCTTCCCGAGAAGTGAGCCCGGTTGGTAAGCGCTGCCTTCTGTAACTCTAAGAAACTTCTCTAATCTGAGTAAGATTAAAATTTCTATTAAAATCTGTTGTCATGTCTCATGGTATTTTAATACATAAACACTATGAAGTGTTATTTAAAGAGTTTGTCTCCGAGTGATCTCTTTTCAGGAAAAAGAACCGGACAGAGAAAACTTCATGGTGTAAACACAGAGCTTTCCTTTAACAGCATTTAAGATTACAGTTTTTGTTGCTTCTCAAAATAACACAAAGTCTCAAATAAATAATTAAGTTATTAGTAGTCTTTGGTATCTTATTAACAAATAAATTGTATAAGACTTTAACACTGCAACTGCTTTAAATAGCCTCAAGCATTAGTTTCTACAAAATAAAGTTGCAGCGTGGTTTATGCTATCAGTGAATTAGAAGAAGATTGCAGTTTTGTTGACCAGGTATGTGCTTCTATAGCTTTAGGATGTGTAATGTGCTTAATGCTGTTTTTTTCTAACTACACAACACTCCTTCTTTTAAAATTGTTCTCAAGCATAAAGATACTGCCTTTGAAGAATCAGAGTACCTGGCTGTGTTTGAGTGCAGGAGAAGGGCATATGCTTTTTACACAAGTCAAGGCAAGCACACTTTTTCTATTTTTTGCATTTTCAGAAGTACAAAACATAAAGGAAAGCTACAGAAGATCTGCTTACCATTTCAAACAGTTCAAAAAATGCCACTCAGGGTTCTCAGCCTCTCTGCTCTAATGAAAATGTTAACGTCCCCTCTCGATGGGGCTTTCGTGGAAAATCCAACCCCAACCCTCCCAAATCCAGTCTTATGAAAGAACAAAGCAGCTTAATGGTGCTGCTGTTTCTTCTTGAATATTATGCCCTTTAAGAAGGGAAAATAAAGGAAAAGACTTCAGTCTTTGAAACAACAGGAGCGATAAGCTACAGGATTTGCTGCATCTTACTCACCATCAGATCACCTTTGATAGTTTGTTCATGAAATAAATCGTAACTATCTTTAAAGCCATCTAAAGGTGCTGGGGAAACGACTAAAAGTTGATCCATTTAGTCAAGCTTTATTTTCCTGGTTTTCATGGTTCAAAGCAAATCCTACAAATATTTTTTGAAGAATTGTGAATTAATCACCCAAATATTGTGTCAGAGCTTACCTAACTTTATTTGTCCTTTAGACAGACTAAAAATTCAGCTTTGATGTTGAATTAATTAATAATGAAAATTGCAAGGTGCTTAAATACAGTAATTAAAACATTTTTGATATTTAGTAGTGCTCTTAAATATAATGCATGCAAAACATTTTATGAGTAATTAACCAATCAATTACCTTGTTTAAAATAGAAATTTGTTTAAATAAGCTTAGTTTTCACTTCAAAAGAATTTTGGTTGTTAGAGCAACAAAAAAGGCAAACATTTGAATGATGTGATATACCATTTATTTAAAGCTACCGTTGACTGTTCGGTTAAAATTCATGAAGCTAAACAATATTAGTTTAAGTCTGTAGTCCGACAATTCTTTACTTTCCTCTATCATACCACTGCAATGTTCTATGTTATGTTCTTATCATGTAAGGGCACCGGGTTATTATGTTAATATGCATTTCAAAAATACTGCATGGGCAAGTTCTACTTATTTAAAACTGGAATACTGCTTTTTAAATTCTACATCAGGATGTTACAATTCATGCAAATATGCTGGAATAAAAGGTTTTCCACATATTTTGAAGTGATGGACCTCTCTGTCTCATTCTTACATTTTTACAGACCCCTTTAAGTCCAATTATGCTGCTGCTCTGTCCTTACTCTTCTAACTAAATGGTTTCTGGTTGGTTTTTAATCTCTTTATAAAGAGTAAACCCTTAGACTTCTTAAAATCTTTTCCTATTTACATTTTTTTACCCTACCATCACTCTATGTTATAGATGTTTGACATAGCAAAGTTATCAAAGTTGCTACATTTGTGTTGAATTGAGGCTTTACTTGCTAAGCATGAAGTAAAGTCAGTTAGTTTGTACTTGAAACTGACTATTGCATGAGTCTAACTGAATCAAAGGAAAATGGACTGCACCTATTTAAGGTAAATTGCTTTGATTATTCTTTTCCTCCCTTCCATGAACTTGAGGACATTCAGCAACGGAGACATTTACTTCATCTATATCATCCTACACAAAGTGAATTTCATGGATTACATTTTATGAGGTACAATTTACGTGGTGAAATATTCATTTTATTAGTACAAAATCAACTTGGATCTTTCTCTTAAAATTCTCTCACAAAGGCTCTTGATACATTATTCAGTTTATTTATATAGTGCCAATTCACAACACAGGTCATCTCCAGACACTTTACAATTCAACCAGATAATACAGTCAAATTGATTCAAAGTTTTCTATCTAAGGAAAACCAATTGATTGCATCGACTCATTGACTCAAAAGCAATCCCTCACACTAAGCATGCTTGTGGTGACAGTGGAGAGAAAAAAACTCCCTTTTAAATGGAAGAAACCTCCAGCAGAACCAGCAAAGATACAAAAGGCAACTATAAACCAGCCCCACATGCGGCCCCGTACAGGAAACACACAGCCAGGCAGACGAGCTCTGAGCCAGCTCCCATGTCAGATGATGAGGAGAGATAAACAGCTGGTCATAGTCAGAGAAACAGGACTTCTCGGAAAAACAGACCAATCTCAAATCTATAAACAAAGGTTTTAATGGCAGCATCGCAGCTGATATTTCTCTCCAGGATGGTGTCACAGCCAAACAGGAACAGACTAGATGAAGCTACTATGAGAAAAATCAGAGAGAGCATAGTGTTAGAGATTGAACTAACAAATTCTGCAGAAATAGAATGAAGCTGAATGATGGAAAAGGGTTCCCTATGTCTTCCAGCAGTCTAAGCCTATTGCAGCATAACTATAGGGTAACCTATAGTTATGCTGCAATAACTATAGGTTATGCTGCTCAGGGTAACCTGAGCGACTCTAACTATTAGCTTTATCAAAAAGAAAAGTTTTTGGCCTACCCTTAAAAGTAGACAGGCATTATTATAACCCTAATCATTTTGGTACTTTCTGAAATGAATAGAAATGCAAAGTGGTAAAATGTCTTACTCTTCCAAATTAAGTACAGGGGTTTCTATGACAGCAAGCATGGAAACAAACTCAAAGAAACAAAGTTTTTACCGCTAATGAATTCAGTGGGAAGCCTTTCATTTTGTTTGCATGAGCTGCAGTTCCCTTCAGCCGCATCATACAAGGCTGCTGCAATGGTACCAAATGTTGATTTTGGGTGCCATGAGCTTACATCAGTCCTATGAACACTCACTGCTGTATCTGTGTAATTGCTGCAGACTCTCCAATTTGCATAAAGATGAGTTCGGCTCCTCTCCTAGCACCTTGCCACCTCACTCAGAATTTTTTGACCCCTCTTCGGCTTAGTATAAACCTCTTCAAATTGTGTGCATATGCTTTTTTTTTCTGCATATGGTTTACGTCTGTGAACGCCAGAGTTTACTGGGTCTCAACAACAACAAAGCAGCAAAATGAATACATAAAGAAGTGAATTACAAGTGGTGGGTTACACATGTTAATATCTGTGAATTATGTCCCGCTTCTGCTGCTCAGTCTTTCACTGTTAAAATTTTAGCAAAAATGTTTATTAGACCTTAAATTATAAATTTGAATTCCATCACCATCAATTTGTTCTCTGTTCATTAAAATGAATGTTTCAAGAGCTTTTGTTTGCTTTATGGGGCTCTTTCAAATAATAATTACTTTAATTCATAATATTAACTCACATTGTTTCAGTTTTAGGTCACAGATTTTACATTTTGAATTGAAAGTAGGTAATCAGATACAGTATTCCTATATTGGGCCAGAAATATAGACTGCATAATGATACAACTTTAATTATCCAGTATCTTTTTTAGTCCAAAGTTGATTTCTCCTTTAAACAGGGATACAATCAGTCCTGAATAAATGACACCACTCAACATGTCTGAATATAAATGCCTAGGTCCCCTCTTTCCTTCTGATGGAAACAGCAGTGCAGAACACATGCAAACAAAATAAACCAACATGTACTCTGTCAGTCTTTTTCTGCTTGTTCCTCTCAAACTACAACCTTAGAAAAACATACATACATGCCACATACTTCTAGTAGATGCAATCACCAGGGGGCAGTAAAACTCCATATTTTCACAAATGAAAACACACTATTTACTGTCTCTGCATAACACACAAATATGCACACAGAGAATGTAAAGACTTAACTTAAGAGCAGTTGAAAAGCATCTTGATTTACATACTTCAATAAGTTGAAGTGTTCTCTGTTAAAGTGACATTGACTGATGACAGATTTTGACGGTGTGTATAAATCATTGTTAAGGATAAGTGAGTGATAACTCTGCCCCCTCTTTTTTTAAACAAACTATTGGAGATGAGTTCACCTCATGTTGTATGTGTGCACGTGACAACAAGGAAAATTAAGCTTTTTTTTCTCACTTAATCTATTTATCAATATTTTTCAGAATTTAAACTCATTTTAAAAATGAAAATGTTTTCAATTGAACTGACTGATTAACTTTGGATTCATTGTTGAAGATTCTTTACAACCTCAAATTACATTGTCTTGTCACAGTTGGATGTTTTCTAGTTAGGTTGTTGCTAATATTGAAGCTAGATATCTCTGTTTTCTGGTCAAAGGTACATTTTCAATCAAAATAAATGTGTAACAGGATTTAAATCCAGATGTAAAACAGTTTTCCCTCTCCCTATGCATTTGTTCTGTTACAATCTTGCATAAAAATGCAAAAGAGATCCTTGGATCCAGTGTGTGTATATAAAGGCTGTGAGCAGCCTTCTCTTTGGCTCCAGCATGGACCTCATTTCAGGAGATGGAATTAAAGCCGGCTGAGACCTAATCCCACTGTAATACCACCACGCTCCTGCCCCGTTTTATTAGGTAGCAAAAGAGGCTACAGGAGGGAGCCAAATTAGAAAAGGTGATTCTTTTTCAGGGCTGATGGTTGAGAGGTGGACGGTATTGGGAGCTGTAGAGATTTGAAATGCACCAGTTGGATCGAGTGGTCCTGAGGTGAATAACAACATAAAAATGAACTGAGAATCAAATATAAGGTAGTCCTGGTAGAAGCAAAGTGTATCTTAAAACAACCGCTTGAAATATGATGAAATACAGCTGTATACGTGCGTATTTTTTAAATAAAATTTCATTTGATAAATACCTTCTACATTCTACTCATTCAATCTAGCAATAGAGCCAAATTTAGCTTAATCGCAGTCAAAAAGTCTGCTGTATTGATCTTAGAAATAATCATGGGCTTGTAATAACATGACAGTATGTTTTGGCCCCATGTCTGCCTCATGAAGAGTATGTAATTTAGTATTACTTAAGTCAGTCTTCTTGTTGTCCCACAAGACAGACTGCAATGGACTGTTGATATTGTTGTTTCTCATTTGCATGGAATATTTTGCTGTATAAATTTAGTTTGAATGAAAAATGATTATATCCAAAAAGTATTTGATCTACTTATGTAATATAAGCCTCTAATGATTTTAACACCCAGTGTAATGCTTCAAAGCTAACCATATGATCTTTATGTATTCAGGAAAAATTTTGTAAGAAATAAAAGAAAGTTTTGAATCTCAGAATAGTTTTTAAATCGTTTTTTTAAGATTTAAAGGTACAGAGGACAATCTTTTATTTCCTGGTGGATCTTCTAAATAAGTGATCCTCCTAATTGCCACTCATTCTGGTGATATGTTGACATAACGTCCTACTTGCTTGTCACTTTAGCTATCTTTTTCTGCGCATGCGAACTTTGAGGGGTATGTGGTGAGCTACGGGTTCAGCCAGTCATTGAAGCTCACCTTTCTCACCGCGGTTCTTTGAAAATGGCCGAAGGTCGTAAGAGAAAAAGTGTCTATGAAGTGTGTGAGAAGAAGAGAAAGGCCTCAGAAGAGGCAGATATAGTCCAGAATGCTTCAAACGGCTCTCCTCACGAAGAATTATGAGATTTGCTGTCACAGCGGCCCGCTGTCGCCATAGGCTGTCGCTACCTGACAGTAGCAACTAATAACAAAAATGGCGCAGGCACCGTGCAGTGGAGGAGGAGTGACATGACCAACTGGGAGCAAAAAATAGTGATCATCTGTCTGAATGGTCAGTTTATTGAGTTTGATATAAAGTCCACTATATAGTCCCCGCTCTATATAATGATTGAGGGATTTAGGGGTTAGGGCGGACACCCGGACACGGTAAGCGTGTATGAGCTATAAATGCATTTTTTGTAGAGAGGGCAGGTCTTTTAAATGATTTGCAAAAATCCTCCACAATACCTTTAATACTTGTATATGTATGTTTATTATTAAGGTCTAAAATGTTTACCTTCTCAGTAATTTGTTGGGGTCAGTTCCTCATAGACAAAAGCTATCCTGTTTACTTAAAAAAATAATTTAGGTTTAAATAAATAGAGTTTAACTGTGAAAATGTCTCTAAACAAAAGCAATGCAGATAAACAGTTTTTTTTTTAGATCATTTAAAGTACTGTAGGCTTTATATCAACCTGACATTTCACAAAGTAACGGTTAGATGCATTCATAAGGGATGTTGACACAAAAAAAACATTATTTTAATGTAATCATGCTGTACTTTGCAGCATGTGTTAATAAATGTGTCCCCGAGAGAAAAGTGAGAAAATGATGCCTTCAAAGTGGAAAAAAGGGATAATCACAACAGAACTACAACTACAAGAAGTGCACTATGCAATTCAATCTAGTAGTAATGCACTCTGGCCTATTTACGATTTCAAATTGCTGGGCTTTCCTCCTCATTTTATTCTGTCTTGCTAGTAGCTGTACAGTGTTTTGCAAAGATGCTTCCACTGTCAGTGATACCCGAAACTAAAGAGCATAAATACATTTGAAGAAAAACATACTAAGTGATTCGGATCAAGGCTTTGTTTGAATTTTTCAGCACAAATTGATTGAAAATATGTGACATCAAACTAAACAGAAAGAACAAAGCAGCATAGCAAGTGAATGATTCCCCTCATCACTGTAATGAGCAGCTGTAGTGGAAAGGATGGCAACCTTTATTTATGCCAGACAGACGTTGATTTTTTCATTCCACGAACACTGATTATTTTCAAACTGGAATATGAATCTGTATTTGACACAGGATGAAATGTTCAGAACCAAAATGGAAGCCAACCGAGGCTAAGTAAGATTGAAATCAGTTTTGGATAGAGTCCTGTAAAACATTTGTGCCACAGCAAATCACAGCATGACTGAGTCTTTGGCTCCAAGTAGCTTATCATTTTGGTTGAAAATTCACCAACAAGCCAAAATATCATCTGAACACTGAGCATGATTCTCAATAGATCAGGAAATGGAGACTAAATGAAAATTGTTTTGTTGGAGCTGAGAGATGCAGATAGTTTAATTTTTATTACTTTGTCAATAACTTTGCCAAAGCTGTATTTCCGGAGAGACTTGTCATTTTGCACAGATGTTCCTACAGGGTAAGGCATTATACTCCACAGGGGTCTATTTTATCATACCCCAAGACTGCTACCTTGCCCAAGCCCATACTAAAAGGTTTGTTACCTGGCTTCAGTTTTAAATTTTTTATAAAACAGTATCATGGCATTATAATGCTCAATGTCAAATGAGTAGATAACAAACATCAGTGTCATGATTTCCAGTCATTCCCTTCATTGTGTCTATGATAAAAGCTGTTGTGGATATGCATTAACACTCCATTAGCACGAGTCACGTTTTTCTGACAAACATTTGACTATTGTTTAAATGCTAAGAGTTTTTTGTAAAAAAAATAAAAATAAAATAAAAATAAGATTTTCTATCTCCTAAATACTGAAAAAGAAAACGTTCACCAGCTTTTCTTCTAGATATAAAAACATTTTAGTTTCCGGTGAGTATGTAGATTTTAGTATGTGGGTTTGCATGTAAAGCTGCAAGTATACAGATCTGAGAAGGTTACATTTGTAATGCACAGTTACAAACACCGAGCTGATTTTTATTTAACTAGACATGGCTTTTTCCCAGTTTCATTCTAATATTTTCGTGTCCTTATTTCAACGACTGAATTTAGTTAAATCTGAATTTATCCATCTCCTGCAGGCCTGAATCAGTAAGAGATTGCCCTGGTATGATAACCTTGAGTACATTTACAGTTGCTTCATGTTTTTAAAGTATTTAAACATAACATGAAAAAAAAAACAAGATCAAGGACCTTATTGAATTTATTTAAAAGAAGGAATAAAAAAAAACGGATCCCCCCTGCTGCTACTAAAAGAATACATTAATTGTTTCCTTCATACTAATGTTTTCTGGTATTTATTATTATTTTGATTTTCCTAGGCTATTAGTTTCACCATAACTGTCTCAATTTTTTTTTTACATTTCCAAATATCCAGATTGTTCCTTCTAGTAATTGAGGGAAATGTGGCGAGCTGACGATTAAAATACAGCAGCAGTTGGGGGAGGGGCAGAGCTGCACTACAGTTGCAGGGAAAACTCAATTCACCCCTGTGATTTATTTAGCATCTCATTTATGCCTTTAACCATGGGAGTAGCTGAAATTTAAGATGTTTTAAGACAACCTTGTTAAAGACTCAATATATTCCAATTCTTTTAGTAGAACAATGATTTTATCTGTGAGTTACAGTATGGAATTAAAACACCAATCTCTTTCAATCAACCATGGTTTGTACTTTAACCTCTGCAAATTGTATTGTTTTGTAAAAGTAACATACAAGTAAATTTAAGAGAGCAGTCAATGTCCAGGAAAAACAACTTTTATATAAAGAATAGGAAAGTCAAAGTTTTTGAAGCAATATTTTAAGTGTTTATACATTAGCCACAGCCCCCTCTCTGCTTTTCACAACTAAACTCTCCTGTGTATTTTTATTTCATGCTCATGCACACAGCAGCACAAATGAGATGCAAAAGGTGGCATTCAGCCTGCTGGCAATTTCACCATTTTCTGTTTTTGACTGAGCTGCTGTAATTACATGTACACCTTCCACCACGTCATATAGATGTACAATTCATAATAGAGGAGAGAAAAATAAAACACAAGGTGAGAGGGAATAATTCATTTCTGTGGGGATTGTGGATGAAAGAGAGGTGATTTCTGAAGGTCACTGATGTTGTGCTTCTCTCATATTTAGGCTTTCAGGGCTGAGATCCAATCAGATCGCTTTAAAGCCGTAATTCTAAAATCCTCATCACATTATGTTGCTGCATAAGCCCTGTTGAATCAGCGGCTATTGGACTAGGAGTAATCAGCTTAGTTTAGCCCCACTGTAAATATGCAAATAGTATTTGATGATTAATTGACCCCAGTTGGCAGTGCAGCCAAGCAGACGGAGGAAGGGAGGGAGGGCTTGAGCATAAGGGAGAAAAAGAGACATAGGATAGAATAAAAGAAATACTTGAGGTATGACACAGAGTTGTCTTAGAAATCACATAAGCTAATTGATTTTAATTAATTGTGTAGAAAACATCCTAAATGCAATTTAAAGAATCATAAACATTTTTTTCTGACTATGGTGTTATATGAGATCAGGGTTTTCAGGGGGTTTTATTAAGGGTCTTGGATGTGAAAATCTAGGCGGCTAAAAAGTCTTAAGTTCATCAAACACATTGTGTTGAAGTCTTCATTTTTTAATTGTTCTTAATGTTTATATGCTAATGTAATGAAACCCCCAATAAAGTGCACCAAACTCAGTTGTTCTTTATTTAATGTATTTACAGCAAAAAACCCACATCCAGTCAAGTGCTGTCTTGTTATTTGTGAGTTGACATAGTGCTGCCGAATATTTTATGTATCCCAAAATATATGTATATTTTATTTACATTGTACATTAAATAAAATAGCTAAGTGCTTAGCTAAAATCCAAAAGTTATTTTGCTCTAACTATAGCACAGCATTAGCACTGATGGCTGGTATTCAATGCTGCCTGAGCTTGCTCAGCAGTGCTGAGTATAGTGCAATAAAGAGTACAGTGCATTTGAAAAAAATTCTAAAACACATTTTGAAAGAATTAATTGATTTTATTACTGCAATTCTTTTTTATATTTTTGTATATCTGAAAAAAGACATTACATTTAATTCATAATGGACTTAAAAAGATCTAAAAAAATTTTAGAATTTGACTTGGTGATACCCAGAAATCCTGAAAATAAATGTTTGTCACTTGCACACTTGTTGAAGTATTACTGTCTTTACTTTAAACCCCATGGAGTGCTTTTTTGTTTTCGATAGACATAAAAATCAAACTCGATGATAAAGTTAACCTTGCTCTCTGTGGTGATGAAGCACTTTTAACCACACCTAACCAGCTCCAACATTGAACCATTGGCAGGTTGGACCAAGTAGATATGACTAGCTGAAACTTTGGTGGGATAACCACTGGGAAGCCATGGCTAGATCTACATGTTGACAGTAGTTGTATAACTAGAAAATTCCCCAAGGAAATTTTGGAGGTGCCTACCTCTTGGTGCATAGTTTCAGTAAACGCTATATGTGTTTTTTTGGGTTCAGCTCACAACAGGCAAGTGTGTGAAACCTAGCCATACCAGGTGGCAACTTGCTTTTTGATGCTTGATGGCGACTGGCATTGCTACACATATTCGGAACTGGTGTGGGAATCTGCTTGGCCACACTTTGCTGTTGCCACACTTGGTGGCAACTTTCACTGCCATACCTAAGGGCAACTTTTGTTGTCAGACCTAGTGGCGACTTGTCATGATAAAGTTCCATATGGTGCAATAAATTGGTGAGTTTATTGTTGAGGCTTTTATTTTGTAGAGTACCTTATGTCTTATTTTGAAGGTCTAGCAATACTCTGTCTTTAGCATAAGGTCAGACTCAGGAGTGATATGTAATCCATTTACAATCGTTTAATCAATCTTTTTTCTTTTTATTAGATTAATAGATTCTTTATTGCAGTCTGGCGACCTGCACCCTTTAGAGTTGTCTCTGCTTCCACACCTGAGTCAATAGGCTGAATGACCTCATCAGTATGTAGAGAGGTTATTTAGGGTCCTGCTAATGACATGCTTATTTGACTTAATTGTGTTGAAGCAGAGAAACTTCTAAAAGGTGCAGGACACCAGACCTCAAAGACTGGAAATGTGGAACGCCTGGTCTAGTGGCTTATCACCACACTGTGTGACCACAGATGAATCAAAGTGTGTAGCTTTGTCTTACACAGAGGTGGCTAACGGGTCAAGGCAGCCAGTGTGCTGCGGTTCACTTGGCAGATGTGACAGACAGTTTTAAACTCAAACACGACTTAAAACCTGCCCACCTCAATAAAACATGTCATAACAACAACTATAATCTGTAAAATCATCATATCTCTCTGTTTTTTTTAAAATTTTATTTACATTTTAAAGTAATGTGTTGTGGTGCTCTGTTATGCAGCGGTTCTCAACTGTGGCTCTCAAGTACTACTGACCTACAGGCTTTAGACCTCTGTTCTAGCACACCTGGCTCAAATGATTTCAACACCTTCTCTTTATCCATCAAGTGCTGCAAAAGCCTTTTAATCTCTCATTTATATGAATGAGGTGTGTGACAGCATTGAGATGTCTAAAACATGCAGGACAGAAAAAAGTAGAGTGTGGAACCACAGAGAACAAACTCATGAGAGCACGTGTTAGACAAAACTCTGGTTATGACTGGATTTATTTAAAGATAAATGGATGAAAGATATTCTCTGGTTTGATTTATATTCTATGTCCCCATATTTCCCCTCTGTTTGAAAGGAAGATTTTTTTGTCTCTTTTTTTGCATTGTTTGTTTTTGATCTATAAATTGTGGAATGAGAATTACATGCTACATTTCTCTGTTTCTCACACAAAGGAACAGAACCGAGAGAAAGATTGAAATAAAAGAAAGGAAAGAAAGAATACTACGGCTATCATTTTCACACACACACACTGGCACAAACAAACAAACAGTGCCCCCGCCCTTGCGGCTCAAATGTCAACAAGCAAAATTGGAAATGAGTAATTCTTTCAGAGTGTGAAATAGATTGCTTCTCATATACGTACATTCCGGAATATGACAAATTGATTCTTGGGGAAAGGCGAGCAGCGAATCCGCCCGACAACTTTTATTGTATTCTGCTTTTTTGAATTATGATTATGATTATTTATTTATTTCGTTTTAGCCTAACATGGCTCTCCATTGTAATTGAAGTCCCCCCTCGCCTGGAGGGGAAGTGTTCCCTTTCCATCCCTCTAATTTGTTCTTTTAGCAGCCTTGATTTTCATTCCGTCAATATATCAGAGAGTCAGAGAGAGCGAGAGAAATGAGGGAGTGATTATTCAATATTAACATGCTGGAGCCATCTGAGATGTTTCCTTCGATTACAGTATTCATAATGTACCCCGCTGTCATACCCATGGCGTGCGTGAGTGTGTGTGTGCATTTGGTGCAAACGTGGAATGAGGGAAGTCAAATTGATTAGACGTCAGTACCACCCTCCAAAACTGTCTGTTTTCTGTTATGTGTGTGTTTGATTGTCCAATATTCCGCCTTCTCATTTCTGTTGTGTTTCCATATATCAAATCCCCTGCTGAACAACCAATTTTTTTCTTATTTTTACTTCTGCTGTCTGTTTCCACCTTTCCACCCCGCTCTGTGAGAGTTTCTCTAGAGAATCACTGTTTTATGAAGTTTGTTGCTCTGCTGATGGATACAATTAGTTGGCCAAAACAATTCTAGATAACTAATTTCCTGATTTTAAGAATTGACTGGTTCTGCAGAACCACATGTTGATCAGCCTATAAAGATGTCGAATTATAAAAAAATCTGTTTGCTTAATTATACATCTTCCAGCCTTTTTTTGAATAATTGAACTGGTTCTGGTTGTCCTTTACATGCTCTCGAAGTAACAACATTAATAGAGATCTATTAATATACCTGTTTGTTTACCACATAGTCTAAGCTGTTATGTTAAAGATTTGTTAAACAAAAAAAGGAAATGTTGCATTGCTTTGCAATAATCAAACACTAGGTATTGTGCTGCTTTTTCTTGCAGGATATTCTAACAGTTATTGCATATATTTGTCGTTCCCTTGAGGTGAGAATTTTGTAAATTGTAATTTATATTTCACATTGTATGTATTCCATATAACTAATAATTCAGTACCACTTTAATCAATAATAATTAAGGTCCCTATAGAGGTGTACAGCTGACATCAGTCAATCAAGTGACACCTGTGATTCCTCCCCGGACGGCCAACCAAACTGTAAGTTCAGACAACATGACCAGCAGCTATGCAGTTTTTTTCCTACATATTACCCTTAAAACAACAACATGCATGCATTTCGTGCTCAGCATATGTGTGTGGCAACCAACAAGGAAAAAAGGAAAGTATCTCATGTTATTGCTTCCCTAAAGACCTGGAAAGACAAGTGAGGTGGGTGGCTGCCGTGAAGAGCCAGAGCTCGCGACCAACTACGACTATTAGAATTTGCAGCAAACACTTGTTAAATGGTTAGTTGTTCTGCTTAAATTATTGTTGTAGAAACTCTTTTTCAATTAGATAGATATGGAAAATACATCTAACCACACAGCCTAAGGAATCTAAACTATTACAGATCTTCAACGCTTTGAAAAATTGCGGAAGGGGCCGGGATGTCAGACGGATGGCAGACTTGAATTTGCGAAAAACAAGCTAGTAAGCAAATGGTAGTAGGGCCCCTGCACTATATCTTTTTGAAATCTAGCGCTGTGTTAACATTGACTCACCATGTAAAAGTTCAACACATTTAGATTTTGTTCAGTTGACAGATTTCTTCTAATTTTTGCATTACTGTAGTAAACATCTAGCTGTATTATTACGGAGCACACAGGTTATTTCTATGTCGTCCGGCATGGTGACCATGACGTCTATAGTATATTCTCTTTATGAAGCAAAGGTAAACAAACCATGGTAAATTGCTATTGTTGCTAATGTTATATCAACATGAATGCACATGCAAATCAAATTCTTGTGTGAACTCTTATGAGAAAAAAGGTTATGAAAATGGGCCAGAATAAGCTCTATTTATTGTTTTTCATGGATAAATATCATAAGAGTCATAGGTAAAAAAAACGGTTATAACTCCCTTTAAATATTTTTCTAAAAGGAATAATTTGTTTTGTGATTTGAAAAGGGTTAAATAAAAAAGATGTGAAAGAAGAATAAGGATTAGTTGTTGCAAGAAATTTGCAAGAAACCCAAACTTAAAAGCTGTAATTAAGCTAAAGTTCTGTTCCAAACTGAGTTACTTGTGTAGTTAAAGAAGACATAGATCACTGTGTGCTCTGCAAAGAATTGGCCCCTTTTATATGTAAGTGCACAGAATAATAGGGGTTTCTAAAGACCAGTGCCGTGCGTCTGTGACCCCTGAATTATCATCAAAAAAACTATTTGGCTAAAGAAATGCAGGAGATGAATCCTGAGTTGTTTTGGTTGACTGAATGAGAGGAAGAGACTTTTGTTTCAGCCTTATTTATTGAAATCAATCACTTAGCAATAAATACTAAGTATTTGTGTATTTTCTTTTTATTGTTTTGTCCTATTTTGTGTTACTTTATGCAGATTTTTAAAAGTGTCTTTTAGGTCTATTAATGCTGGGCACCATATCATGGTGCATTAGATTCTCATAAACCCAATATAATATTGATCTTTCAGTTCCTAATATGGATAAAAAATTTTTTTTTTTTTACATAAAAACAATGAGAGAAAATGGGCTACCTCTGCACTGCCACTATGGTAGATAGCGCCTTTCTCTGTGCGGTGCAGCATATTTTCTGTAGTTGTGGCAGTCACTGTAGAAGACGTGGACTGACCCAAACCCCAAACAACATGAATACCAAGATAACTGAACGATCAATACCCTCTGATGAACATATACAGAACTTACATGCTTTTTTTATATATTAAATTCATCTTGATAGCTGGGTAGAATATCGGAATATTTAGTAAAATTGCAATATTGTGACAATATTGTATTGTGACCCAAGTATCGGTGCACGTATCATATTGCTTCACAGCACACATGCTCAGTTTTTGAAAATCTTGTAGTTGAAACACTCTGATTTTAAAAAGTAATTATTCTAACAACAATTTTGCTTAAAGGAATTGATGTTTGTCTTTTTTTGTTTATTTTTGTTTTTGTCTCCGGAAGAGGAATTACCACAATATTGACAACTCAGTTCAGCCAGTTGGGGTTCTTTAGATAGAGAGATTATTACTAATTGCCAAAACAAATCTAATTCGACTGTGGTACAATTGCTGTATAGGTTCACTCAGCAAATGATGAGAATGTTATAAATCTGACAAGAAGAAAAAGACGGTTACAAAGTTAAACACATTTGCTTTGGGGAAAATAAACATTTATGCAAACACTTGTTCTGACACGAGTCTCTTTAGCTTATTCCCTTCCCTGAAACTGGGGAGTGCTGCAGAGATGGAGGACATTGTTCCTCTAAGTGCAATATAAGCTCACTAATCAGTACGGTACACATAAATAGAAAAATCTGTTGTCAACAATTGAAGACCCTTTGTGGTAAGCACACTGTTTCTTTTTCACTGATTTAGGAGGTACTCACCATCTGACAGGATGTGAGTCCAGTTAGTTTAACAGCTGGAACACCCTAGAGCAGGGGTCACCGACCTTTTTAAGACTGATGGCTACTTCATGGGTACTGAGTCATAGGATGGCCTACCAATACTGGCCTATGATCTGGAGGAGTCAGCATTCACCTAAACTTCATAGATAATAAACGTATTTGTATTGATTCTTTTCATTTCTAATTTGATTTTAGATATTACCATGAGTAAATCCCAAAAAATGCTTAAATGTTCTCAATGTTTGATATGATAATATGCTCTATAAATTATAAAACATAAGAGCAGCAGCATAAAATAACATTTTGTACCAGTTATTCTTTTTTTCAGAAGATGCTGGGGGCACTCCATGTGGTCTTTGAAGGTCCCTTGGTGCCTGAGGGCACCACGTTGGTGACCCCTGCCCTACAGATTGAAACTTGGACTCTGCATATGTATTGTATAAATTCATAGGGGCCTTAGAGCTCATTTCTATACCATTTTCTCTACCTTGTTAAAGTGTTAAAATCTATTTCTTTTCTCACACGATTTTTATATTGTTTTGATATGTATCCGCTGTAGGAAGTAAAGAACCAAGGCATGATTTAAATGAATTGCGGGTGCAAGAACATTTACAATGCAAAGGCCTGCTGATATATTTGTAAAATTTTTTTTCCACTCTTCGTTTATAAGCACATAAAGCTCTTCATGTCTATTTACCATATTGACATGAAGTGAAAGGAGGTGCATGAGGGTAAACCAGGAAGCATACTGGCTGAGCAAGTTACCAACTCTCATCAAGGTTTTGTAAATAAAAAAGAAAAGTCCAAGATCCAGTGTGGAGAGAAAAAGCCTAAAAAATTTAATTCCAAGAGGGATGAGATTTGAATAGTAGTTGGAGTACAGTAAATGTTGGTTCTTACTGAAGTGGAAGCTTAAGCTGTGGAGGTATTCAGATGTCACTCCAGAATTCATGAATACATGAGTAAATGTCTTTATTAATACTGATACTAGTCACAGCAATGCTTTTCTTAGTCTCTAAGTACAAACCACAATTGTAAAAAGATTAATTAAAATAATAATCCAGAGGACTACTCAAGATCAGAATCCATCCAGGGCTCAAGAACAATAAGGATTTTGAAGTGTAATTTGTGTTCGTCTCAAATGAAAAGGTTATGGCCTGGTATTTATTTATGTATTTAAAGTATTTCTTATCTTGTTGATGTGTTCCTGTTTACATTTGCTAGGAGCGGGGATTTTCTTTTACCTTATGTTCTGATAAGAGGATCTGGTAAGGATTCACTAGAACTTAGAGTTGTTTTAGATCAGTTTATCTAATAATATCAGTTGGTCTTTGATCACTGTCACTTTTCCGTAAGGTTTTGCAGGACAATAAGGCTTTGTTGGCTCTATTAAGTAGCTATGTTCTTTGCTGCGATCTGGCTTTCTGGTTTCTATGATACTTCTGGAAGTTGGAACACGTCTGCTTATGTCATCTAATGGCTCCCGGAGCTGAAATTCTATTTAGACTTATAAATGGCTATCAAAACACTATCAGCATGGACAGTTGGTATATGTATCATTATTTTGGAATAATCAAAGGCACATATCATGTCTTTACTCATTTAAGGAACACATCTCTGATTCAGCATCTGTTCTCATGGAAAAAACAATTTAAGTTGTGCCAATTATATCTGGTTGAAATGAATGGGGCCAGGCAGCCTGCCCTCGATTCTCTACAACTGTGCCTGCATAGAGTCAGACAAAAAGGCTGTGTTTTTAGCCTTTAACAGTCTAATCATTCACTGTGCATGATTAGCTTCTCCTGCTTGAGCATGTAATAACAAAAGATCTAAGCTTGCATTATGTTGTTGACTCTGCAACAACCCAACACACCAAGCATGTATGCAGTGACAGAGATGAGGAAAAACTACCTTTTAACAGAAATAAATGTCCAACAGAACCAGTTTTAGTGGTTCTCTGCTTTGGGTGACTGGAGGAAGGAAACATAAGCAGAACCTGATGGGTGTGACACAACATAAAAAAGTGAGTTAAATTGTCCTATTAGTTGATAAGACCCTAATGAGATTGTATTATTGTTAAAGACATACAATAACCCTGATGGATGAAGTGGAATGGATGAAAGGATGGTTGGATGTTGAGGACATGTGAAAAAAAAAAGAACTGCACTGATGACTAAACAATATCCTTATAAATTAAGTAAAAACATTGATAATTGGACGGTTTAGGCTGAATTCAAGGAAACCAAGTGAGGTTTTTATAAAAAACAATCTATTTAGGTCCATTTTTATCTAAGAAAACAAAAACACAAATACAACAAAAGCTATACAGCAGAGAAAGAAGCATGCAATTTACATGGAGTGGTACAGAAACACAGTAAGTCCTACTAGACAACAAAGAAGCTGCAGTTAAAAGATTCATCACAAAAGCTTAAAAAATGAATGGATGTTTAAAAGTTTTATCAGGGTCAGGAGAATCTGTTAGAGATGAAATAAGAACAGGCTGCTGAATTTCTGTGATTAAACCAAGAGCTGTTTTCATGGAAAATCAAACATCTTTCAGACAAAAAGAGATATTTATGCACTGGGCAATAATAAAGTCAACATGTTACTCTTATTTTCAGGACTATTAAAGAAAAACCAAACAGAAAATATATCAATCTCATTTTAATTTTGAAGATTACAGCGACCACTGTATAACCTCCAGCCAGACTATTTACGAAATGTCTTGGACTTTCTACATGAAAAAAAAAACCCCTGAAAATGCAATGAATATGTTCATCACATCAGTATATGGGAGAGGGTAAAATAGAGCAAATCTCTATATTCTTAAAATGAGTCTGGGATTTCAAATCAAACTATGTTTTTTTCTTATACTAGTTGTGCTGCTGCTTCCCAATGATCCAAAGTGACTTACAAGAGAATATTAACTTTTAAGTGGTTTGTGAAACACAAGTCCTAACAATGTCTATGAGGAATGTGTGTTTGTTATGATGTGTGTCTGTTTCCTTTATGGCATGTTTATTTGACTGAAGGGAGTAAAATATACAGCGTGGGGCTCTGTTATGACAGATTAAATTAGCTTTTCCTTGAAATCACTTCTCATCTTTTTAATTTTTTCCCGTATCTTATAATTGCCCGTCAACCTCAGGATAAATGTTCGATGCTTTTTACAAATAATTGCTCCCCTAGTGATTAATTAATGTGTATTTTATCATAAAATAGATCTGACTGCAATATTTCTTACATGGCTTTGATTAATAAAGTCATCTCACCTCAAATGTGCAAATCTAAATACAGATTAAGATACGGTATGTATGCTCTAAAATATAATTATATGATTATCAAATATTATGACATTATTTTTATTTTATGTGTAAATTAGAGTGTAGCTATTACTGAAGAGGCACACTGTCCTGTAATAAACTGTTTTTTTAGTCTCACTTATGCAGATTTTAACTTTTGTAGCTTAATAATTCTTTTCACTTCAGCTTACAGTGCCAAAGAAAACATTTCCCCCATCTTTGCTTTATTGGCACACATTTAATTTCTTTCGATGGTGAATCAGACATAGCTGGGATTTATGACACAGCTGCAGAGCCTCGCTTTCTGACCAAACAAAGCTAATAAAAGCCCTGAAACAACAATTCAGTAGCTCTGATGGAAGGCCAACAATGAAAGGAATGTTTAGGAACATGATTTCCAACTGTGTTTGCAACAGCAGGTGTGATAAAACAAAATATGTTGTACTGCTGCAGTCTGGCTATCCGAGAAGCCACAGGCCTGTTGGTGGACTTTACTGCAGCTAACTGGACGTGCAGAAATGTAATGAAACACATATATAAAACAACAGTGTTTCCAGCCTGACATATTTTTATATAAAAGCAGCTTTTCCATCTGTGTTATAAGGTTTGCTTTATGTCAGTCTACAGTTCCCTTATGTCTAAACAAATTCCAGCTGAAAATTTAAAACCTAAAACGTATCCAACCTGAAGCTATAGTGCTGTCAGACACAACTTTGCTTTATTAAAGAATCTGTTTTCGAAAAGCTTAACGACAACACATTCTCTATGAAAAAAGCAGTTTAGTTGTCCTGAATGTTAGGCAAGACTCATTTTGAAAGGTGTTTATGACTAAACAAGCACACAGAATCTCTTAACTTCACTGTCATGCATGCACTCCTTTCATAATCCTTTTTTCTAGGTCTGCAGACGGTGACAGGGTCGTGTTTGAAGCTAAAACATTATCTTTCTGCTCATTAACCTTCGACAGGATTTCCATTCTGCCTGGCTGATCCCCCCTCCCCGGCCATCTCTGTCTTCACCTTCATCTCTTTCCACCATCCTTCCTCTCCCTCTTATTTGTCGAAGCACTCACCCGGATGAGAGGGGAGCCTTTTAAAATGTCGGGTGATGCTTCATGGTATCTCTCTTCGGCACTAGCAATCGACTTATCTGGACAATTTGTCCCACGAGTTGGTAAGACACTAATGAGATCATCCGCAGTAAAGTTTTCAGGGCAGAAGTTATAGCCAGAAAAAGGTTTTCCTTCATCCAATTTGCTCCTCTGCTCTGCTCTGCTCTGCTCTGCTCTGCTTCCTGGCTTTATTTTTTTTTCTTTTAAAAAAATGTGCTAAAAATGATCACATTTAACTAAAAGGAAAAACAAATTCTTATCCCAAAAAAGTTCACAAACCAGTTTAGTTGGATGCTGTGCAGATAGCAAGCCAGATCACAAAACTGTTTAACTCTAAACCTGTCAAACGCATATCTGTGGCATGTTTGACCATAATTAAATCTGCACTTGATGACCACTGTTAAATTATGGCAAGCTTAAACAGTTTAATTTAATCAAAGCTTAATGAACAATAGTCTGCTACAAAAATATAGCACCTCAAACATAAAATGACTTTTAGAAAATTATATAATTAATTATAGATAAAACAGTAGGATCTACCTTCTTAACGTTTCTTATGTTTAAGAGATGGTTATAGTTCAGTTTTACTTCGAAGGTAGAACTGTCTGGAAGCTGAGGCCAAAATTTGTCCGTACCATCAGCAGGAAGCCTGCTGTCTGTTAATGTGGAAGCTATATTAAAGCAACCAACAATTGTCCTTTGTTTTATTACTTGGATTAGATGAAAAATAAAAACACCACTTACACTATATCATGGTCTTGTTTCTATTGTGCTTTACTTTGCTCTACGTTTCCTAGTTTTATTGGTTTAATTCCTTTTTTGTTGTAATTTCTAGATTTATGTTAGTTCTCATGTTTTTCTGTTCTCTGTTGCCCTCTTGTGTGTGTGTGTGTGTGTTCCTTTTCCCTTGGCTCCCTCGTTGTATCCTCTCACACCTGCTCCTTGTCAGCTCGTTAGCCCTCCCTTTGTCTCAGTCAGCTATATATGCTCTCCCTCTGCTCTCACTCTTTGTTGGTTCCTTGTCTTTGCTGTCCTCCCATGCTGTTGTCCACCTACCTCGTCTCTCCCCGGCTCCTTGTGTTTGTTTTCCCCAGATGTCTCCATAGTTCTGGTTTGCTTTTTATTATTAGTTGGATTTTTGGATTCCTGCCTTTGTTTACTGTTTTTTCCCCATTAAACTCCAAGAAATCTCCTCAGCCTCTCTGCCTCTGCATTTGGGTCCTCCAAACCACAACCAAACCTTGACACACTAAAACACAGTTCCAGTAGACCCCTACCATGCATCTGTTGGAACTTTACTTTCTAGATGCACTTTTTTCGGAATCTTATAAAGACTTAAAGAAGCTTGACAAGTAAATAAAAAAGGTCGGCTCTTTTCTGGGAACTCTTCTGGAACATTTGGAGATTATTTTACAAATAATAATTCTTCATGAAATGACAAATTATTGACTTGCACAACAACAGACTCTTCAATGAAAGGCTTCCCCAAATCTGGTGCAAGATGGACCGCTACAGAAAACCCTTCCTGTCTAAAACAAAACAAAACAAACAAAAAGAAAAAACGTTGGAACTGTCAATTTAAAGTCACATGTTTATATTCTGTTTTGATATATTTATTTATTTATATATTTTTTTTTAACTATTTTTCAAGGCTGCACTTTTAAAAAAGATGAAATTTTCCAGAGAGCTGTTCCAAACTAAATTTCTTTTGTTTTACACTTGTGTAAACAAAATGACAAATAAATCTGTCTAAGTCTGTCAATCATATCAACATATACATGTCCAACAACTCTAAAAAACAAACAAAGAAACAAAGAAAACAAATAACAAAGGAAAAACAAAACCCCCCAATAAAAGTTATAATATTTAACATCGCTTTTAGGATTTGTAACATATTGGATATGTGAATTAAATTGAACTGAAAGAAATTTGCTTTCTTTTCTTACAAGTGGCAGCATCTGCATAGAGAGCTTATTTACCTCTCTGAAGAGGCAGAAATAGCCAACCTGAAATAGAGAGGCAATGAATATCCAAATGTGTTACCTCCCATGCAGAGAATCTCATAAAGAAAAACTGCTTTCAAAGAATATGATAAGCACCCAGCTGCATCCCTTAGGTTATTTTTAGTAGTAAAAAAAAAAACAACCAGCAAGTTTGAATAGTTGGAAAAGTCGTTAAACATTTCGGCATAAACTTACAGGGCTGTATGGTTTCCAGTAAATTAATTTTGCTTTCAACTTCTGTTTAAAGGAGGATGTTTGGGTTACCAAAGCAGAATGTGCTTGAGTATCATTTTAATTTAATATGGTTATGAACTGTTTCATTTCTTAAACAATAACTCTAGGTTCCTGCAAAATTGCTTTGATAAACTAGCCTGTGTCATCTGAAAGGAGTTTATTTTGCTTTATCATCTGATGCATATCGGCTTATTTATTTGTTTAAATAAGCATAACTTCACCAGAATTTTAAATTAAAGTCTGGTTCAACAAAACATTGCATACAGCAGTAGCAAATCTAACTGCAGGAAACATAAAAACTCTGTCAAATGTGGAGGCAAACTTTAAATTATATGTGCTGCAGAATGCAAAGATCTTTACTGCTCTGTGAGGACTGACAGGCAGACACATAAAATAAAAAATAAACACTACAAACACAAGCAGCACAAAGACGGAAATAGCTGAGGAGATTAAACCGGCATGATGAGAACCTCAGAGACACATATAGCAAGGAAACAACATAAATGGCTTCACTTGCTGCGGTGGGTATGATGTTGGCACCATCCTCGTTCTACCTTGTTCTAAATGTGTTTGTGTCACCACAGGTTTATTTTCATCTTTGTCTCCTGCAAGCAACACAGCAGCAGGGACAGGCCTTCTTACCCTCTGAAAACATCTTTGCACTAAGAGCATTATTTGTGCTCCAATGGTTTACATCAGTAGCTGAGGGTGATCTGATGTAGTTCCCCCTGGTTGAGATGCTGGGTTAAACGGGGGCTATGCTGTGAAACAAGATTTCCTTTAAGTACAACAAGCTATATCTGGAAAATGAAATTTTGTCTACGAAAGAGTCTGCTGATAGGTTCAGTGACTAGTAATGGAACATAAGGGGAATGAACAAACGTAGTGTTGAGCTCAAAATTATTCATACTGCATTCTGTTTTTGGTTTTTAAGTATGTTTTACAATTATACAGACATGCATTTTCTCAAAGTCACAAAGTCATAGTAATCTTTTTGAGTGGCACAGACAGAGTTCTGTCTGGAATCCGACAGCTAATTTGTTGTGGGAGTTAAGGATTAGGCTTATGAGTTTAACTATACACACACACATACATTCTGCTCATTCAGTCGGGGGTCTCGGTGGGGCTGTAGCCTATTTCCAGCAGCCTAATGGTGAAAGGATGGCTACATCCTGGACAGGTTGCCAGTTCGCGACACACAGAGACATAAGACCATGCATACATGCATTCACACCTAAGGAGAATTTAGAGAATTCTCCTGACAGTCATGTCTGCAGGCTGTGGGAGGAAGCCGGAGTACCTAGAAAGAAACCACGCACATGGAGAAAATGCTAACTCCATGCAGAAAGACCCCGGGCTGGGAATCGAACCCCAAACCTTCTTGCTGCAAGGCGGAAGTGCTACAAACTGCACCATATATTTCCATAAAAATAATTGTATTTTGCAAAATTGAATGTTTTAGTACATCTATTCAAAAGCCAGAATTTTTGGTGAGGAAAATCTGAGATTTTAAAATGTTTACCAAAGTGAAGATTTGGATTTAAAAATAGAAAAGAAAATTATTTCAAAGGGTCATTAAATTAAAGTTTTGGACTTGAACTATATTTTCCGGTAAAAGACAAAGCTTAAAGATGGTGTCAAACCTATCTAAACGACCTTAAGGAATTGAACCTGAATTAAAAGGATCTAGACCTCAGGATGTAACATAAGATAAAATAACACTCATCATTTCAACATTTATGCTTTTACCTCTGACCCTGACAGCTACATAAACATTTTTCCTGATAAGCTAGCCTACACAAAATTGTAGACTTACATGTTAAATGTTAACATTTTTTTTTACAAAAGTAAGTCTGCAGATGCTTACAGAAAAGTTTCTGCCTTTTCATACATATGCTGAAATCCCTACATTCACCAACATGGCCATTATTCTCTAAAAGTTTGTGTAAGACACTGTCAGATGGGTCAGTATTTAGTCACACCTAACTTTAACATGTTTTGTGTGATAACAGATGTGTTGATATCTTGTGCACCTGTAAACACATATGAGTTTGGAGTTCTTGTTGAGAAAAAAGCAGAGAAAAGAGTCCTGTGAATTCACATGTTTAAAGTTTTTCTCATGATCCATCCATCCATCCATCCATCCATCCATCCATCCATCCATCCATCCATC